>NW_022995743.1:6937180-6939157 GCF_900245975.1 Drosophila guanche | reverse complement strand
GACGGTGACCACAACCGGCTCGCTTGAAATTTGCCTACGTTTTTTATAAACGGAAGTATTTGGTTGGCAGTAACTTAGAAAAAAAGAAATACTCACGGGTCTGCCTCATTAGGAGCGGTTCGACTCTTTATGGCTGAGATTGAAACTCCACTTGAAGCTCTGCAATGTAGAAACCTTTTCAAAATTACACTTAAAATTCATTAATATTTCCATTTACCCTTTTGTTGTTGATGGGACAACCCGCTTGGCAAACCTAAGAAGCCTCAGCTGCAACGCGGGTGTCGCTTTGTTAAAATTGTAGTTATATTTCTTCCGAATTCCCTCATCTGTGTAAAATTCTTTGTAGAAGCGTTCCATCAACTGATAATCACTAAGAATCGTCGCATCTTTCTCTTTATTCTCTTCTTCTGTTTTCCTGAGCTGGCAAATCATGTCAGCGTAATTGATGTTCAATGAAAAACATTGCAGGGTTACGGGGTATTCGAGTGTGGCGTTCTCTGAAGGGGGTTCTGCGGCTCGTTTGGTAAACGGTAGGCTCGATCGGTCGTTGGGATGTGGTTGGCTGATTTTTGAGCTATTGGTTGCTTTTGGTTCTTCCATAGGTGTCTCCCCGCTGACGGCTATAATTGAGCTGGACGGTAGACTCAACAGATTTTCGCGTACCGCTCCGGGGCATGGTTTCAGTTTGAACTGGAACCGCTCACGTATTTCGGGCGATCTGTAGAACAGCCTGTAGTATTCCCTGGCACAGTTCTCTTTAGATAAATTCTTAAACCCGTCTTCGCTCCGCATTTGCTCGCTGATTTCCTCCAGATTCTTGATGTACTTTTTGAAGAACTGAAAGCTGACAGGTGCAACAACCGTTTCTTCCACCAATTTGGGTTTTTCGGCTTGCTCCAGATCTGGCAGTGGTTTTATCAACTCTGGCAAATTTTGCGTTGTCTTTTCCACTGTCCTGTAAGTGAAAAAGAAGATATTTAGACCAAAATCTGCAGATACTCAAAAATAGAGAAGTAATTACGGGTCTGCCTCATTCGGAGCGGTTCGACTCTGTTTGGCTGAGATTGCAACTTCAATCGAGGACCTGCAATGTACAAACCATTTCATAATTACATTTAAAATGCATTCAAATTAAAAATTTTTCATATTAAACCCCTGAGAGAAAAACCCTGTCCCTGAGAGGCCTCTTTGAAAATTTCTTACCCTGTAAGGGAAATTTTGTCAGTGTTTTTATCTCCTTTAAAGGGAATCGCAAATGCATTTAGCTTTTCCAGTAACTTAGGAGGGGTCCTCTCACTGAATTTATATGCGAAGGCATTCCTAACTTTCTGATCCAGGTAGAAGGAGCGGTAGTAGCGGCCTATGAATTGCTTGTCGGTACAGTTGCTTTTGTTACACAACTTCCCCACTATATCCTTATAGTTGATGTACTTTAGGAAAGTCCTCAGCGTGACCGGAAATTCATAGGATTTGTCACAGACGGTGACCACAACCGGCTCGCTTGAAATTTGCCTACGTTTTTTATAAACGGAAGTATTTGGTTGGCAGTAACTTAGAAAAAAAGAAATACTCACGGGTCTGCCTCATTAGGAGCGGTTCGACTCTGTATGGCTGAGATTGAAACTCCACTCGAAGCTCTGCAATGTACTTTGGAAAAGTTTTAATGTGAATTTTAAGTAATTATAAAGGTAAATGGGAAAACAACAACTACCCTGTTGGGCGAACCGTTTGGATTCTTCGGAGTCGACGTTGCGCCCACAGCGAAACAATTTTAACATCAATATAAAGAAGGCTTAAGGGAGTAGACACATTTTAAGAAACATCTTCGCAAGGTAGTTGACTATTAGACTAAGAATCGTCGCATCTTTCTCTTTATTCTCTTCTTCTGTTTTCCTGAGCTGGCAAATCATGTCAGCGTAATTGATGTTCAATGAAAAGCATTGCAGGGTTACGGGGTATTCGAGTGTGGCGTTCTCT
>NW_022995743.1:6700868-6936753 GCF_900245975.1 Drosophila guanche | reverse complement strand
ACCCTTTTGTTGTTGATGGGACAACCCGCTTGGCAAACCTAAGAAGCCTCAGCTGCAACGCGGGTGTCGCTTTGTTAAAATTGTAGTTATATTTCTTCCGAATTCCCTCATCTGTGTAAAATTCTTTGTAGAAGCGTTCCATCAACTGATAATCACTAAGAATCGTCGCATCTTTCTCTTTATTCTCTTCTTCTGTTTTCCTGAGCTGGCAAATCATGTCAGCGTAATTGATGTTCAATGAAAAGCATTGCAGGGTTACGGGGTATTCGAGTGTGGCGTTCTCTGAAGGGGGTTCTGCGGCTCGTTTGGTAAACGGTAGGCTCGATCGGTCGTTGGGATGTGGTTGGCTGATTTTTGAGCTATTGGTTGCTTTTGGTTCTTCCATAGGTGTCTCCCCGCTGTCGGCTATAATTGAGCTGGACGGTAGACTCAACAGATTTTCCCGTACCGCTCCGGGGCATGGTTTCAGTTTGAACTGGAACCGCTCACGTATTTCGGGCGATCTGTAGAACAGCCTGTAGTATTCCCTGGCACAGTTCTCTTTAGATAAAGTCTTAAACTCGTCTTCGTTCCTCATTTTTTCACTTATTTCCTCCAGATTCTTGATGTACTTTTTGAAGAACTGAAAGCTGACAGGTGCAACAACCGTTTCTTCGACCGATTCGGGTCTCTCCAGATCTGGCGACGGACTAATCAACTCTGGAAAATTTTGCGTTGGCTTTTCCACTGCCCTGAAAGTGAAAAAGAATGTATTGATCTGGACGAAAACAGCAGAAACTCAGAAAAAAATAAATGCTTACGGGTCTGCCTCATTCGGAGCGGCTCGTTCCACACTGTCGGCAATAAATGAGCTGGTCGGTAGACTCAGTAGTTTTTCGCGCACCGCTGCGGGACACGGCTTTAGATTGAACTGGAACCGTTCACGTATTTCGGGCGTGCTGTAGAACAGCCTGAAGTACTCCCTGGCACAGTTCTTGTTTGATAAATTCTTAAAACCGTCTTCGCTCCGCATTTGCTCGCTGATTTCCTCCAGATTCTTGATGTACTTTTTGAAGAACTGAAAGCTGACAGGTGCAACAACCGTTTCTTCGACCAATTCGGGGCTTTTGGGTCGCTCAAGATCTGGCGACGGTTTAATCAACTCTGGCAAATTTTGCCTCAGCTTGTCGGCTTGCTCGGGCGTCGGTATTGCAAGCAGGCGAGCGCTCATGGCCGACGTACACGGTTTCAGGGTGTACTTGCATCGCTCACGAATCTCCGGACTTAGATAAAACGCCAAGTAAAAGGCATGAGCGCATTCCTCAAAGCCCATGTACACATACTGGGGGTCGTTGAGCTTCAGTTTCCACACAATATCGTAGAGGTTCAATACATATTTCTGGAATTCTTCAAAGCTCACTATCGAAAAGTCGCTGTCAGGGGTACAACAAGTTGAAGCGTTCCTTGTTTCAGGATCCTGATGCATAGCGGGTTCTTCGACTGTGTTAGTCTCTTTGTTATGCTCTGCCAAACTCCTGGCTGCCGATTCAACAATTCGATGACCAGCTGCCAACAACTTCGGCATAAAAGTTGTAATTGACCCATGGAATATATTGGTGGTCTTTCGCTTTTCGGGAAACATGTAGAAGGATTTGTAGAATTCCATCAACTGATGTTGTTCTGTTGACGGGCTTGTTGACTCGTGTTCCATTAGCATTTTTATCTTCTCCATGTCCACGTACTTTTGAAAGGTGTGGAAGTGCACGGGAAAGACGAAGTCTCTGTCAATAGTCAAGATGGTTAGCAAATAATGTGGCATACATTGCAGTGGTACTCACTTCTCCACTTCGACACTTACACCATCAGCCGTTTCATGCTCAATCTCTCCCACTCTGTCAATAGTCAAGATGGTTAGCAAATAATGTGGCATACATTGGAGTGGTACTCACTTCTCCACTTCGACCATTACACCATCAGCCGTTTCATGCTCAAACTCTTGGGTCGATTCATCCGCCTCTGCTTCCGGCATAGAGAGCAATATATTCCTGATTTTCTGGGGACACGCGCGCAGCTTGAACTCATAGCGCTCGCGAACACTGGCGTCCTTGTAGAAGGCATGGTAATACCAGCTGGCACACTCGTCCAGCGTTTTTCTGGCTCCGTCTGCATCACCATTCGCAGCTCGGTCGCGCTGAACTTCGAATGCGATATCCGGCAAGTTCTCTATTAGCTGACTAAATTTCTGAAAGGTTACTGGCTGCTTTTCTACCCTGCAAGAACAAACATTTTTATAATATTACGAAAATTGGGAACGGGGACCTTCCGGAAGATGTTGATAGACTTACTGCTTGCATTTTGTCTTTGGCTTTTCCTTTGGACCCATTTGTTGGTTTTTTGTCGAAATATTTACATACGCAAAAGAAAATAAGTGCGACGCCGATACAAAAAAGAGCGGTTCCGTGTTAGGGATGAGCAGTTTGACGATATTTAACATACAACGTTGCCGAAGTGAAATTAGTTATAAGGTGTCGTATTCACTTTGAGATAAAAATATGTCTTCCAGCACAAGGTGCAGTTTACAGGACAACTATTTATTAATCAATTGTTATTGATATTTTTAATAAGTAACTTTACCTTGTTCCAGCACACCTTCGCTCATCCCATAAAAAACTTCAAAAAGAGATGGGAGTCAGCACTGCTGTTAAAATGGAGTATTACATATATTACCAATTTTAAATGTGTTAAAACACACAAATCAGAGATAAAATATTTTATTAGAAGCTACTTACATCCTATATAATCAGGATATTCTTATATATATTCTAGTCGGGCATACTAAAGGTAATCGGGTATTTTGTATGAAATAATATAAGTGTGTAAACCAAAATGCACTATAACTATCAATCGGCCTGTGATATGTTTTGCGCTGCACTTATCAAGGTGTCGTGAATGTCCTTCGCCGACTGAACGTGCACTCGCACTGTATTCAAATACGTGGGGTACGGAATGGGTCCAGCGTTTTCGGGCATAAAGTTTTCCATTCGCATTGGCGTAACCATGCCAGGCAGATAATGGTTGGAGGAGTTCTGCTGCTGCAGGCACTGCATCGCCGTCTTCAGATGTAGCTCGATTTGGTCACAGAAGGCATAGAAGTCTTCGAGATGCTTATCAAATCGTGGCACATGATGCCCATGGACTCCGGTGTCACGCTTCAGATTGTCCGCCAGGTTGTTTTGCTGCAGCGTGAATGCACTAGATCTGATTGTCAGGAACATCGACTCCCGCAGCGGTGCCAGGAGACTCTTGGCCCTCGATATGTTGTCCAGCTTCTCGGCCTGTTGTTGCTGCTGCAAGGGCTGTTGGGGCACTGGACCAGGTGGGACTGCCGGCATCATTGGCTGAGGCGACGACTGCATCACTTGCATCATCTGCGGTCCTGACATCGGCATCATGTTCATATTGGGGTTCATGTTTTGATTTTTTTTTTTGTGTGAATTCAAAGTGAAAGGTTTTAATTGTCTGCGAATTTTTCTAGTCAGAAACGATACATTTATTCGCTCACAAATGCGCTCCAGCTATCGATACCACATCCGATAGCTTTGCCAGCAACCGGGACTTCCGAACAGCTGTCCGGCTAAAACACATTTTTCTATAATAATTAGTTGGCGCTAGGCGCATTATTAAATCGTAAGGAGCTACTAAATAACTATGACTCGGTGAGTAAAGTGTCCTCTGCGTAAATAGCGCATGCCAGAAGTCCCTACAAAATTCTAACCTAAAAGTTTGCGCCGAATCGAGTCTGATTTTCTTGGGTTTTTTTAATTTTGTAGAAATAGCATCGACTTGGGCGACGTTACGCCGCACAACATAAAACAACTGAAGAAGCTCAACACAGTGGTGTTCCCGGTCTCCTACAATGACAAGTTCTATGTGGATGTTCTGGAGGCTGGCGAATTGGCAAAATTGGCCTACTACAACGACATTGTGGTCGGGGCCGTTTGCTGCCGCATCGATACAACCGAGAACCAGCGACGCCTTTATATCATGACACTTGGCTGCCTGTCGCCCTACCGCCGCCTGGGCATCGGCACCGTCATGTTCGAGCACATACTGAACTACGCGGAGAAGGACGGCAACTTTGACAGCATTTTTCTGTAAGGCAACCGGCCACACGAATCTTGCAGGAATATTGTATGGAATAACTTTTGAACGCATTTGCAGGCATGTGCAGGTCAACAATGATGGAGCCATTGAGTTCTACAAGAAATTTGGCTTCGAAATCGTCGACACCAAGGAGCAGTACTACAAACGAATCGAGCCCGCGGATGCCCATGTCCTGCAGAAGGCACTTCGCCGCAACCCTCCGAATGCCAACAGCATCAGCACCAGCACCAACAACGCCAGCAACCCAAATCCAAAAAGTAAAGTTCGCCAGTACACTTTTGTATGAATTTCAAGTAAATAAAAACCGCTCTGGCAATGGCAAATGGCTGTTGAATTGTGCTGTCATTTCTACATAAGAATGTCTATTAAATGGTTAATCAATCGTAATTAACACACGTGACAAACGATGCATTCAATTTGTCCGATCCTATCTCTGTGCTCTTAATTACCACTGTGCGCGAGGATAAGAAGCCCTGCGCGCCAACGGCCAGGCTCAGTCATTGGCGGCCAAATGAAGAACCGCAAAACGTCGAGCGATGGATTCATCTACTGCTACGGCAACCTATACAGCCTTCTCTTCTACTGGGGACTGGTGACCTTCCGGGTGCACACCCAGAGTGACGGCGGAGCAGCTTCCTCGCCCATGAGCGTGTTATATGCGGTCTGCGTCCGAGTATTCGCAGTCTTCGGCTACCTGGGCAGCGTGCTCTTTAAGCTGAAGGATGAGCAAATGGCCACCGCCATGCTGGGCCATCTCACACCCGTGGTCAAGATGATCATCATGTGGGAGTGCCTTAGCTGCACGATTACCTATGTGGAATACTGCATCTCGCTGGATGCCAAGCGGCGCCGCCACGTCAAGCTGCTGACCAACATGCAGGGCTTCGACCTGGACATTTCCGTGGAGTTTCCCTCGGTGCGCTGGCACTACCAGCGACAACGCTTTAAGTACTGGTACGGGACTGTGATTGTGACCATCTGCTTCTTCTCCTTCTCACTCTCGCTGATCTTCGACATCGCTCGTTGCACCTGCGGCATAGCGTCCACCCTGCTAATGGCCGGCAGCTACACCCTGCTGACTAGCTCCCTTGGCCTGGTGGGATTTGTTCACATTGGCATTATGGATTTCGTGCGGCTGCGCCTGCGCCTCATCCAGAAGTTGCTCCAACACGAGTACGCGGATAGCAATCCTCTTGGTCCACAAGAGACTGTGCATCGTAAGATTGCCAAGCTGTTTGAGTTCTCCAAGCGCTGCTCCCACTTGCTGTCCGAGTTGAATGGCGTGTTTGGGTTCGCGGCCGCCGCCGGGTTCTTCTACGAGTTTACTCTGATGACCTGCTTCGTGTACGTGGTCTGCCAGAAGGTTCTGGCATCCGAGGCCTGGGACATGGAGTACACATTCATGCTGCTCCACGTCACGCTGCACACCTACAAGCTAGTCATCACCAGCACGTATGGCTACCTGTTGCAACGGGAGGTGAGTGTTGCTTAGCTGAGATTAACCGAGACTAGATCATCCTTGCTCCTTCTCCTCAGAAGCGCAACTGCCTCCACCTGCTCGGCCTCTACGCACAGTACTTCCCGCAACAGCTTTTGGTACGCAGGCAGGTGGAAGACTTCCAGCATTGGCGCATGCACAACAGGCAGGCGGCCCTCATCGGGAGAAGCATGCCGCTCAATGTGTCCACCATTTTCATGGTGTACAACGGCATGGCCAACTATGTAATTATCCTGGTCCAACTGCTCTTCCAGCAGCAGCAGATCAAGGAACGGCAGAGGGCCATGGGAAGCGATGTAGAAATTGTGGGGCCAATGGGTCCCACTACTCATATGGATTAGCTCATCCCGTATACCTGTAATATTTAATCACGCATACAAGTAAACAAGTAAAGAAAGAACTCACTTTTGTGCTTGGCTGCTGGGCAAGGCATCAAAGATAGGGATAATCATGCATTAAAATAACCATCTTCAACATTCTGGTATTTCTTAATTATATTTTAAGGCTCTGGAATTATTATTACCATAAAATGTCTCAAAAGAAGATAGCGAGAGCTCATGGGTGCACTTCTCAAAACCTGTGGCACAGTGGGGCGACACACCGTGAATTGATGAGAGTGTAAGTTGGTGTATTTTTGTTTGTGTATTTGCGACCCGACTATCGAAGAGCCTTAGATCTTATTGGGCTAGTACCTTCTACTCTGAAGAGGATCTGCTTTTGAGATGAAAATGGATGCTTACTTTGGGCTGAAGATACCTTTCGGCATGCAAATACACAGATAGAAATGAAGATATGTTAAGCACAAAATGTAGTTAGATGGTACTTTGAATGGAAGAGGGGTCTGGAGGCAGGTGGTATGGTCAGGTCAGGTGCATACAAGTAAGGGCTTGCGGACATGCATGTGGTATGTATGTAGAGATGATTGCATCAAACTCCAGAGTGCCGCTGACCAGCCGTGGGATACATGCTTTGGGCCGCTGTGCACCGACCAACACTCACACTACTGCAAGCTGTACATATATGTTATGTACTTTAACCAGATTATATACAAAAGCACAAATACATATGCACAGAACATATGTACATGCATACATGTGTATAGGTAGGGACACACGCAAAGCGCTCGACTGTGCCGCACTCCGGACATCGTTTATCGATTGACAAAAGGCAACAACAACAACAAAAGCTCTTCCAGCGGCGGTAGGTAGGCCGCTCTCTGCACCGTCCACCCCCTCATCCACTTCCACCCACGCTCCATAAACACAAGCAAAACAGCAGCGGAGAGCCAGAAGTACATACACACACACAACTAATACATAAGCACATAACTACATAGGTATGTGTGTACGCCCATGCATAGCCATGCCTTCACCGCCGCCGAACGGGCAAAACGCCCAACATCCCACCTTCCCCCTCCCTGCGACACATCTTTCCACAAAATGTTGCTGCTGTTGCTGCTGCTACTTGTGGAATAGAGGGGGAGCTGGAAGAAGGCAATAATGATGATGATGGCGATGATGATGATGACTATGGAAGAGGCATGCCGGGAGCTGGCCCATAGGTGGGAGGGGGGCCGGCAGCCAGGACGAGGGAGGCGGCTGCCACTGACTGACTGTGTGAGTGTGTGTACAGTGAGAGAGAGAAACAGTGGGACAGGGGAGCTAGGTGGAGCGGACGTCGCAGTAGGAGCTGTCGCTGGCTGAAGGCAGGCACGGGCATAGAGAGAGAAAAGCGAAAAAATATAATAAAAGCAACAAAAACCCGCACAAGCGAAAGAGATACAAACAGACACACATACACACGGACAGAGAAACACACGCAGCTGGCACATACACACACACACACACACACTCTTACAGGCGCCATCTACGTGTTAGTTTGGGGCTCAGCTCAGTCCGCCTCGCACAAGAAGGCAAGAGGGCGCGGACGAGAAGGCGTGCAGTGGCTGGCTGTCGAGAGGGGGGTGAACTGGTCGTAGGTTCGGTCGCCAGCAGTCAGCACTGGGGCTGAGTGGGGCCGACGCCAACGACGACGACGACGACTACAGCGCTGGCAACAAAAACAACTTGGAAAAGGAAAAAGAGTCGCAACAAAAGCAACAACACGAACTGTTGTCAGAGGAGATGAGGGAGACGTGTGGTGAGAAGAGGAGAGAGCGGCGGTAACAGAAATTCTACGGGACTTGCTTGGATCGATGGAATGGAGCAACTTTTCTGGGCTCCCTCGCCTGCTCTCTGCCCCTCTTGGATGCTGGGTTAAAGCGGTACAGCACATACATAAGTATGTACGACTAACGAATAACACAGCTTTCACAGTAAAAGCTTTGACGCAGCGACGTCCGATAAGGACAAAACAGCTAGCGAAGAGGACAGTGATCTATGCTTAAGCAGGCCATACGCCGGGATTGGCACTTGCGATATTTATTCCTTTTCCGTATGCCACCAAATCAATGACCTTGAACTTCAGAGATGCGCCTGTGAGCTATGTGTGTGCGTGCAGGCAACTACACATTCTGGGGGCACGACACGTGATGAAGGTGCAACAGTTTCTGCATCGGCAATCAAATAAAGCTGCCTCGAAAGCTAAGGCTGCAATGCCAGGGAGAAGAATGGCAGAGAGGCAGGGTAGGGTGNCAACAAAAACCCGCACAAGCGAAAGAGATACAAACATACACACATACACACGGACAGAGAAACACACGCAGCTGGCACATACACACACACACACACACACTCTTACAGGCGCCATCTACGTGTTAGTTTGGGGCTCAGCTCAGTCCGCCTCGCACAAGAAGGCAAGAGGGCGCGGACGAGAAGGCGTGCAGTGGCTGGCTGTCGAGAGGGGGGTGAACTGGTCGTAGGTTCGGTCGCCAGCAGTCAGCACTGGGGCTGAGTGGGGCCGACGCCAACGACGACGACGACTACAGCGCTGGCAACAAAAACAACTTGGAAAAGGAAAAAGAGTCGCAACAAAAGCAACAACACGAACTGTTGTCAGAGGAGATGAGGGAGACGTGTGGTGAGAAGAGGAGAGAGCGGCGGTAACAGAAATTCTACGGGACTTGCTTGGATCGATGGAATGGAGCAACTTTTCTGGGCTCCCTCGCCTGCTCTCTGCCCCTCTTGGATGCTGGGTTAAAGCGGTACAGCACATACATAAGTATGTACGACTAACGAATAACACAGCTTTCACAGTAAAAGCTTTGACGCAGCGACGTCCGATAAGGACAAAACAGCTAGCGAAGAGGACAGTGATCTATGCTTAAGCAGGCCATACGCCGGGATTGGCACTTGCGATATTTATTCCTTTTCCGTATGCCACCAAATCAATGACCTTGAACTTCAGAGATGCGCCTGTGAGCTATGTGTGTGCGTGCAGGCAACTACACATTCTGGGGGCACGACACGTGATGAAGGTGCAACAGTTTCTGCATCGGCAATCAAATAAAGCTGCCTCGAAAGCTAAGGCTGCAATGCCAGGGAGAAGAATGGCAGAGAGGCAGGGTAGGGTGTGGGTGTCCACATCCACTGCTTCGCACTATTGCGATTTTGTCGCGCTCACGCACACATGCATACATACATATGCATGTACAGCAACAACAAAATGAAACGGCAGCAGCCCCAACTAACAATAACAACAACAGAAATCTCATGTTTTGTGCCGTGTGGGGGAGGGAGGCGGCGAATGTGGGCGGTTAACGTCTCTGCTGCTGTGGCTGTGGCTGCGGCTGTTGGAGCGGTGCGACGCTGCGCGTTTTATTGCGAGCGCCAAACTGCGCTGCTGCCGTCTATCTGTTGTATGTGCCTTGTGCCTCCTCCTCTGCCTCTGCCACTGCCACTGCCAGCTATGATGATGATGAAGTTGCCTTCTTGTTCTTCTTTACACGTCCTCCAACGACGGTCGGCCGCGTCGCTGTTGGGGCCCGCTTTTGTTGTTGCTGCTGGTGCTGGTGGTGGTGGTGCTGCTGCTGCTGCTGCTATGCGTCTGTGTGTATAAGTGAGTGCGCAAGAAGAGTGCGGCCCGTGCCGGAGGGTGGGTGGAGAGGAGAGGCATGGGGCATGGTCTCCCTGCTGCCTGGCTTGGCGCCGCTGCTGCTGCTGCCGTTGCCGTTTCTGCTGCTGCTGCTGCTGCTGCTGGTGTTGGGTTTGTGCATGCAGCTCATCGTCTCATTCAAGTGTCCAACTTTTGTCGAAGCGGTCATACAAAACGGCAGTCGGACGGTTTCTCGCTCGCAGTTTACTCTCTCTAGCTCTCTCCGTTGGCGTTCCGTTCGGCTCTCTGCCTACGCCTGTGCTGGTGGAGCGGCCGGGGAGATACACAGAACGCGGCTGGGCGGTCAATAGAGCGCCTACACGCCTATAAAAAGACTTCGTCCGTCCCGAGCACTGTGGAACAGAGGTTTTGGGTTTTCGAATAACCGTTAGCAACCGTACAACGCCAGTGTACCGTTGACAGCAGGATGAAGGACACGAAAGCGGCGCGCGCAATTAGCGAGTCCTCAACCACATCCGATAACACCTCGGACTTCATCGATATCGTGAAGCGGTACGACGTGGTCTACAACAACCACAATCCGGACTACAAGAACGTGGAAGTCAAGCTGAAGGTGTGGACGCAAATCGCGGACGAGATTGGGCTGTCAGTGGGTAGGTACCAAACAAGTACCTACATTTGTAGGTCTTGTCTAGAAATAGCAGCCCTGCGGAACGCGCTTAGTTAGAGTATCAAAACATACATATGTACATATGTATGTATGGTACGTACATATGGAAGTATGTATTAAAAGGAAGTCTTGTGCCTTGAATACTCGGGCGGCGGTTGAAATTGAATTACGTAGAACACACATACATGTATGCATGCAAACATTCATATGTGTGTACCTGTCAGCCGCCAGCGGACAAACTCTGTCGCCGACTCTGCTGCGTCGCTGCGAATCGCGAACCGCCCGGCCTGATATTTTTCGTACGCTTGTGTTCCTACACCTACAAACATATGTATATGTACATATGTATGTACATACGAGGCGATGGTGGGAGTGGGTAGTGGGGAGCACGGCGCAGGGACGTGAAGAGGACGGGGGAGGGTAGCGCGACTGCGGTCGGCAAATTGCAGCGAGAAGCAGAAAAAAGAAGCAAAACACTGCCACTGGCACGCAGCAAAAACAAACAAGCACAGAAGAGCGAAACTGATACAAACTGCGCGCTCTGATGCTGAGACGGAGCGGCCAAGTGACCGGACAGAGAGAGAGAATGATAGAGAGAAGAGAGCCAGCGCTTGTCAAAACAAAAATATTGCGCGGCGTTGCCAAATGCGAGCCAAAATAACAAACGGGCAACCACCTGTGCCAAACATTCGTTAAAATTGAAAAGGTGATTCCGCACGAGACCAACTGATAAGGCAAAGCGAAGCCGTGGTTTGGGAAGCACTAGCTTGCCCCGAACAAATCTGATAAACAACTTGACTACACGTGCAAGTGAGTGTTTCATAAAACAGTAAATAGCAGCATGGCACAAACATGCATACATGCATATGTGTAGATACAGTAGTTGCTTTTACTTTACCGTACACTTTGTGGCTTCTGGAATGGCCGGACAAAAGACAAGCTCTCGCGTAAGTCGTTCCCCAACAATTTGGAGTCGCAATAGATAGGACCTACTTCAATCGCGCTGCTAAACAAACGCGTGCAACTGAGTTTTAAAGCAAATTCCTAAGAATTGCTTGTATTTTCTAAATGTACTTACGATCATATTAAATTTATAGATTATTTGTATACACACTATAACTTCTCCTAACTTTGTTGGTTTCTTGGTGCAAAGTTACTTTTGGGAGGCCTGTCGCGCCGTTTCCGCGAGTTTGCTACTGTCGTGACCCAATTTAGCTATCGATATCGGATGTGTTGGTGATTGTTGTTCCCTGAAAGCGCAAAAATAATCGAATGTTCCGAATAAACGCAAGTGCTTTCCAGAATAACGAACACACTATCATCTCAAACTTTAAACAACCGTATAATAATGTACAATTTATTTTTGCAGAAGCCTCAAAGCGAAAATGGAAGAACTTACGGGACAGTTACACAAAATATCTACGCTCCTTTCGAGTGGGCACCAAAACCTCCAAGAAGTACCAGTATTGGGCCCATGCCGACCACATGGAGTTCCTGAAGCCCTTCCAGGGACCTGGCAGGTGAGTGGACAATTGATATTACCAATGGATATGACTTATTGAGGGAATCGAATCTCCTATTGATTGCAGAAACTCAGCCAACGGAAATGGAAAGTCAAACGATGAGGACGACACCGAATGCGACTTCGGCTATCAAGTGCTGGCCAAGGCAACCAGCAACGGAGGCGAGGACGAGCTGAAGATTACCATAGCCACAGCATCGGCCAGCGGCTCGGCCCTGAGCACGAACACGGTGAACACCTACACGACGGCCATGACAAGCACAGGAGCTCCCACATTAACGCCCAGCCTAGGCGTTGCCACTCCACCGAATCTGATCTCCCCTAGCAGCAACATCGGAATAGGTCCCCATAACCATAACAGCAACAGCAACGGCAGTCTCAACTGTGCCGCAGTGGCTCCCCTCAGTGCCCTGACGCCGCCTGCCACCACGAATTCAAATAGCGCCGTGGTCCTGCCTCTGCCCGCCACCGTCAGTAAAGCCAACGCCAACGCTAACGCCAATGCCCTCGTCTCTCTCGCCACTCACCTGCCTCTCGGCATGGGCGTGGGTGTGGGTGGACTGGCCCAGCAAATGTTCCCACTTGCCACGCTAAAGGCGGCTGCGGCCGCCGCCGGACTACCACTGCCGCCCTCTGTCACGCCTCCCAGCTGCAGCAACGCCAGCAACAGCAACAGCAACGTGGGCTGCCTGATCATCGAGCCGCATCTGTTCGCGGCTGCCGACAACTTCAAGAAGGAGCTGAACGCGGCTGCTGCGGCCGGAACACCGCTCGGACTCTTCCAGAACTTGGCCAATCAGGTCCAGAACGCCAACAACCTAAGCCTGAGCCGGCTGAATGGCAATGGACTCCCTCCTGGACTGGGCAATCCCACGCCGCCACCTCCACCCCCGCCCGTTACAAACGCCACGAAGGTGCGACGCGTCCAGCCCTCTCCCCAGACGGCGGCCATCAATTTAAGTTGCTCGGCTCCGCCCAGCCAGCAGCCGGCACAAGCCAAGATGCGCAAGATCAGCGATCCGCGCTTCCCCAGCGACTGGGATGTGTCCGCCGTGTTGCAGGCCAACCGCGAGCTAGACGCCAACACTCTCTTCTTCCTGAGTCTGGCGCGACAGGTGCGTGCCATGCCCATGAAGTTCCAGTCGTTGGCCAAGATGCGTTGCATGCGCATCGTGAGCGACATCGAGCTGGAGCTGGAGAACTATGACTGCAACGGGGGAGCACCGCCCGACGAAACGGTTGCAGCCAACATGAAGTACTGCAGCATGGACACTCCTCCGCCTCCGCCACAGGACGGATCCATGATGAATTCCACGGAGCACTTTGTGTACGTCATGTCGCCCTCGCGAGTGGAGAGCATGATCGATATATCCTCCGATGAGGAGACCACCATGAACGGTGGCGCCTCCGCCGTGGGACCGGGATAGGCTAATTTGCATGGCGCATTGCGTGTATTTATGTACAATTTATCTTTAATTATACTTCATACTATGATATCACTTAGATACATTTGGACTTTTTATATCTAGCATTCTCAACCCAAAATGGGCTGCTCAATGGTAAAATTGTTAATAATGTCTAGGACGTCTATGAGGGACCTTTATAGGCGCTCTTGGTGGACACGGTGAAATCCAGCAGGGACTCGGCCGCCGCCTGATAGTGGGCCTTGCATTTGATAGCATTGCTATCTTTTCGATGTCCTTATCATCCATCCATGTAAACTGCAATCGGCATGTTTGGTCGTTAGTATTTTTTGCAGAACTGCGTTATGATGGGGACTCACCTAGACTTGCGTGGGAACCGTTGACTACCAGTTGACGGGACATTTGGTGTTTGTGGAGGTTTGTTTACAACCGTTAATGGTGGTCTCCTCATCGGAGGATATATCGATCATGCTCTCCACTCGCGAGGGCGACATGACGTACACAAAGTGCTCCGTGGAATTCATCATGGATCCGTCCTGTGGCGGAGGCGGAGGAGTGTCCATGCTGCAGTACTTCATGTTGGCTGCAACCGTTTCGTCGGGCGGTGCTCCCCCGTTGCAGTCATAGTTCTCCAGCTCCAGCTCGATGTCGCTCACGATGCGCATGCAACGCATCTTGGCCAACGACTGGAACTTCATGGGCATGGCACGCACCTGTCGCGCCAGACTCAGGAAGAAGAGAGTGTTGGCGTCTAGCTCGCGGTTGGCCTGCAACACGGCGGACACATCCCAGTCGCTGGGGAAGCGCGGATCGCTGATCTTGCGCATCTTGGCTTGTGCCGGCTGCTGGCTGGGCGGAGCCGAGCAACTTAAATTGATGGCCGCCGTCTGGGGAGAGGGCTGGACGCGTCGCACCTTCGTGGCGTTTGTAACGGGCGGGGGTGGAGGTGGCGGCGTGGGATTGCCCAGTCCAGGAGGGAGTCCATTGCCATTCAGCCGGCTCAGGCTTAGGTTGTTGGCGTTCTGGACCTGATTGGCCAAGTTCTGGAAGAGTCCGAGCGGTGTTCCGGCCGCAGCAGCCGCGTTCAGCTCCTTCTTGAAGTTGTCGGCAGCCGCGAACAGATGCGGCTCGATGATCAGGCAGCCCACGTTGCTGTTGCTGTTGCTGGCGTTGCTGCAGCTGGGAGGCGTGACAGAGGGCGGCAGTGGTAGTCCGGCGGCGGCCGCAGCCGCCTTTAGCGTGGCAAGTGGGAACATTTGCTGGGCCAGTCCACCCACACCCACGCCCATGCCGAGAGGCAGGTGAGTGGCGAGAGAGACGAGGGCATTGGCGTTAGCGTTGGCGTTGGCTTTACTGACGGTGGCGGGCAGAGGCAGGACCACGGCGCTATTTGAATTCGTGGTGGCAGGCGGCGTCAGGGCACTGAGGGGAGCCACTGCGGCACAGTTGAGACTGCCGTTGCTGTTGCTGTTATGGTTATGGGGACCTATTCCGATGTTGCTGCTAGGGGAGATCAGATTCGGTGGAGTGGCAACGCCTAGGCTGGGCGTTAATGTGGGAGCTCCTGTGCTTGTCATGGCCGTCGTGTAGGTGTTCACCGTGTTCGTGCTCAGGGCCGAGCCGCTGGCCGATGCTGTGGCTATGGTAATCTTCAGCTCGTCCTCGCCTCCGTTGCTGGTTGCCTTGGCCAGCACTTGATAGCCGAAGTCGCATTCGGTGTCGTCCTCATCGTTTGACTTTCCATTTCCGTTGGCTGAGTTTCTGCAATCAATAGGAGATTCGATTCCCTCAATAAGTCATATCCATTGGTAATATCAATTGTCCACTCACCTGCCAGGTCCCTGGAAGGGCTTCAGGAACTCCATGTGGTCGGCATGGGCCCAATACTGGTACTTCTTGGAGGTTTTGGTGCCCACTCGAAAGGAGCGTAGATATTTTGTGTAACTGTCCCGTAAGTTCTTCCATTTTCGCTTTGAGGCTTCTGCAAAAATAAATTGTACATTATTATACGGTTGTTTAAAGTTTGAGATGATAGTGTGTTCGTTATTCTGGAAAGCACTTGCGTTTATTCGGAACATTCGATTATTTTTGCGCTTTCAGGGAACAACAATCACCAACACATCCGATATCGATAGCTAAATTGGGTCACGACAGTAGCAAACTCGCGGAAACGGCGCGACAGGCCTCCCAAAAGTAACTTTGCACCAAGAAACCAACAAAGTTAGGAGAAGTTATAGTGTGTATACAAATAATCTATAAATTTAATATGATCGTAAGTACATTTAGAAAATACAAGCAATTCTTAGGAATTTGCTTTAAAACTCAGTTGCACGCGTTTGTTTAGCAGCGCGATTGAAGTAGGTCCTATCTATTGCGACTCCAAATTGTTGGGGAACGACTTACGCGAGAGCTTGTCTTTTGTCCGGCCATTCCAGAAGCCACAAAGTGTACGGTAAAGTAAAAGCAACTACTGTATCTACACATATGCATGTATGCATGTTTGTGCAATGTATGTACATGGCACGCACACATGCTGCTATTTACTGTTTTATGAAACACTCACTTGCACGTGTAGTCAAGTTCTTTATCAGATTTGTTCGGGGCAAGCTAGTGTTTCCCAAACCACGGCTTCGCTTTGCCTTATCAGTTGGTCTCGTGCGGAATCACCTTTTCAATTTTAACGAATGTTTGGCACAGGTGGTTGCCCGTTTGTTATTTTGGCTCGCATTTGGCAACGCCGCGCAATATTTTTGTTTTGACAAGCGCTGGCTCTCTTCTCTCTATCATTCTCTCTCTCTGTCCGGTCACTTGGCCGCTCCGTCTCAGCATCAGAGCGCGCAGTTTGTATCAGTTTCGCTCTTCTGTGCTTGTTTGTTTTTGCTGCGTGCCAGTGGCAGTGTTTTGCTTCTTTTTTCTGCTTCTCGCTGCAATTTGCCGACCGCAGTCGCGCTACCCTCCCCCGTCCTCTTCACGTCCCTGCGCCGTGCTCCCCACTACCCACTCCCATCATCGCCTCGTATGTACATACATATGTACATATACATATGTTTGTAGGTGTAGGAACACAAGCGTACGAAAAATATCAGGCCGGGCGGTTCGCGATTCGCAGCGACGCAGCAGAGTCGGCGACAGAGTTTGTCCGCTGGCGGCTGACAGGTACACACATATGAATGTTTGCATGCATGCATGTATGTGTGTTCTACGTAATTCAATTTCAACCGCCGCCCGAGTATTCAAGGCACAAGACTTCCTTTTAATACATACTTCCATATGTACGTACCATACATACATATGTACATATGTATGTTTTGATACTCTAACTAAGCGCGTTCCGCAGGGCTGCTATTTCTAGACAAGACCTCCAAATGTAGGTACTTGTTTGGTACCTACCCACTGACAGCCCAATCTCGTCCGCGATTTGCGTCCACACCTTCAGCTTGACTTCCACGTTCTTGTAGTCCGGATTGTGGTTGTTGTAGACCACGTCGTACCGCTTCACGATATCGATGAAGTCCGAGGTGTTATCGGATGTGGTTGAGGACTCGCTAATTGCGCGCGCCGCTTTCGTGTCCTTCATCCTGCTGTCAACGGTACACTGGCGTTGTACGGTTGCTAACGGTTATTCGAAAACCCAAAACCTCTGTTCCACAGTGCTCGGGACGGACGAAGTCTTTTTATAGGCGTGTAGGCGCTCTATTGACCGCCCAGCCGCGTTCTGTGTATCTCCCCGGCCGCTCCACCAGCACAGGCGTAGGCAGAGAGCCGAACGGAACGCCAACGGAGAGAGCTAGAGAGAGTAAACTGCGAGCGAGAAACCGTCCGACTGCCGTTTTGTATGACCGCTTCGACAAAAGTTGGACACTTGAATGAGACGATGAGCTGCATGCACAAACCCAACACCAGCAGCAGCAGCAGCAGCAGCAGAAACGGCAACGGCAGCAGCAGCAGCGGCGCCAAGCCAGGCAGCAGGGAGACCATGCCCCATGCCTCTCCTCTCCACCCACCCTCCGGCACGGGCCGCACTCTTCTTGCGCACTCACTTATACACACAGACGCATAGCAGCAGCAGCAGCAGCACCACCACCACCAGCACCAGCAGCAACAACAAAAGCGGGCCCCAACAGCGACGCGGCCGACCGTCGTTGGAGGACGTGTAAAGAAGAACAAGAAGGCAACTTCATCATCATCATAGCTGGCAGTGGCAGTGGCAGAGGCAGAGGAGGAGGCACAAGGCACATACAACAGATAGACGGCAGCAGCGCAGTTTGGCGCTCGCAATAAAACGCGCAGCGTCGCACCGCTCCAACAGCCGCAGCCACAGCCACAGCAGCAGAGACGTTAACCGCCCACATTCGCCGCCTCCCTCCCCCACACGGCACAAAACATGAGATTTCTGTTGTTGTTATTGTTAGTTGGGGCTGCTGCCGTTTCATTTTGTTGTTGCTGTACATGCATATGTATGTATGCATGTGTGCGTGAGCGCGACAAAATCGCAATAGTGCGAAGCAGTGGATGTGGACACCCACACCCTACCCTGCCTCTCTGCCATTCTTCTCCCTGGCATTGCAGCCTTAGCTTTCGAGGCAGCTTTATTTGATTGCCGATGCAGAAACTGTTGCACCTTCATCACGTGTCGTGCCCCCAGAATGTGTAGTTGCCTGCACGCACACACATAGCTCACAGGCGCATCTCTGAAGTTCAAGGTCATTGATTTGGTGGCATACGGAAAAGGAATAAATATCGCAAGTGCCAATCCCGGCGTATGGCCTGCTTAAGCATAGATCACTGTCCTCTTCGCTAGCTGTTTTGTCCTTATCGGACGTCGCTGCGTCAAAGCTTTTACTGTGAAAGCTGTGTTATTCGTTAGTCGTACATACTTATGTATGTGCTGTACCGCTTTAACCCAGCATCCAAGAGGGGCAGAGAGCAGGCGAGGGAGCCCAGAAAAGTTGCTCCATTCCATCGATCCAAGCAAGTCCCGTAGAATTTCTGTTACCGCCGCTCTCTCCTCTTCTCACCACACGTCTCCCTCATCTCCTCTGACAACAGTTCGTGTTGTTGCTTTTGTTGCGACTCTTTTTCCTTTTCCAAGTTGTTTTTGTTGCCAGCGCTGTAGTCGTCGTCGTCGTCGTTGGCGTCGGCCCCACTCAGCCCCAGTGCTGACTGCTGGCGACCGAACCTACGACCAGTTCACCCCCCTCTCGACAGCCAGCCACTGCACGCCTTCTCGTCCGCGCCCTCTTGCCTTCTTGTGCGAGGCGGACTGAGCTGAGCCCCAAACTAACACGTAGATGGCGCCTGTAAGAGTGTGTGTGTGTGTGTGTGTATGTGCCAGCTGCGTGTGTTTCTCTGTCCGTGTGTATGTGTGTCTGNCATTCTTCTCCCTGGCATTGCAGCCTTAGCTTTCGAGGCAGCTTTATTTGATTGCCGATGCAGAAACTGTTGCACCTTCATCACGTGTCGTGCCCCCAGAATGTGTAGTTGCCTGCACGCACACACATAGCTCACAGGCGCATCTCTGAAGTTCAAGGTCATTGATTTGGTGGCATACGGAAAAGGAATAAATATCGCAAGTGCCAATCCCGGCGTATGGCCTGCTTAAGCATAGATCACTGTCCTCTTCGCTAGCTGTTTTGTCCTTATCGGACGTCGCTGCGTCAAAGCTTTTACTGTGAAAGCTGTGTTATTCGTTAGTCGTACATACTTATGTATGTGCTGTACCGCTTTAACCCAGCATCCAAGAGGGGCAGAGAGCAGGCGAGGGAGCCCAGAAAAGTTGCTCCATTCCATCGATCCAAGCAAGTCCCGTAGAATTTCTGTTACCGCCGCTCTCTCCTCTTCTCACCACACGTCTCCCTCATCTCCTCTGACAACAGTTCGTGTTGTTGTTTTTGTTGCGACTCTTTTTCCTTTTCCAAGTTGTTTTTGTTGCCAGCGCTGTAGTCGTCGTCGTCGTTGGCGTCGGCCCCACTCAGCCCCAGTGCTGACTGCTGGCGACCGAACCTACGACCAGTTCACCCCCCTCTCGACAGCCAGCCACTGCACGCCTTCTCGTCCGCGCCCTCTTGCCTTCTTGTGCGAGGCGGACTGAGCTGAGCCCCAAACTAACACGTAGATGGCGCCTGTAAGAGTGTGTGTGTGTGTGTGTGTATGTGCCAGCTGCGTGTGTTTCTCTGTCCGTGTGTATGTGTGTATGTTTGTATCTCTTTCGCTTGTGCGGGTTTTTGTTGCTTTTATTATATTTTTTCGCTTTTCTCTCTCTATGCCCGTGCCTGCCTTCAGCCTTCAGCCAGCGACAGCTCCTACTGCGACGTCCGCTCCACCTAGCTCCCCTGTCCCACTGTTTCTCTCTCTCACTGTACACACACTCACACAGTCAGTCAGTGGCAGCCGCCTCCCTCGTCCTGGCTGCCGGCCCCCCTCCCACCTATGGGCCAGCTCCCGGCATGCCTCTTCCATAGTCATCATCATCATCGCCATCATCATCATTATTGCCTTCTTCCAGCTCCCCCTACTCCACAAGTAGCAGCAGCAACATTTTGTGGAAAGATGTGTCGCAGGGAGGGGGAAGGTGGGATGTTGGGCGTTTTGCCCGTTCGGCGGCGGTGAAGGCATGGCTATGCATGGGCGTACACACATACCTATGTAGTTATGTGCTTATGTATTAGTTGTGTGTGTGTATGTACTTCTGGCTCTCCGCTGCTGTTTTGCTTGTGTTTATGGAGCGTGGGTGGAAGTGGATGAGGGGGTGGACGGTGCAGACAGCGGCCTACCTACCGCCGCTGGAAGAGCTTTTGTTGTTGTTGTTGCCTTTTGTCAATCGATAAACGATGTCCGGAGTGCGGCACAGTCGAGCGCTTTGCGTGTGTCCCTCCCTACCTATACACATGTATGCATGTACATATGTTCTGTGCATATGTATTTGTGCTTTTGTATATAATCTGGTTAAAGTACATAACATATATGTACAGCTTGCAGTAGTGTGAGTGTTGGTCGGTGCACAGCGGCCCAAAGCATGTATCCCACGGCTGGTCAGCGGCACTCTGGAGTTTGATGCAATCATCGCTACATACATACCACATGCATGTCCGCAAGCCCTTACTTGTATGCACCTGACCTGACCATACCACCGGCCTCCAGACCCCTCTTCCATTGAAAGTAGCATCCATTTTCATCTCAAAAGCAGATCCTCTTCAGAGTAGAAGGTACTAGCCCAAAAAGATCTTCGGCTCTTCGATAGTCGGGTCGCAAATACACAAATATTCCCTGGAGGCTGTCTTACCAAATAACACCGACTTACACTCTCATCAATTCACGGTGTGTTGGGCCCACTGTGCCAATTGCTTTGAGTAGTGCACCCATTCTCTCTCTTCTTTTCCACAGTCTTCTAACATACTTAAGAAATAGATGAATATTCGGATGCTTAATTTAATGCATGATTATCCTTATCTTTGATGCCCTAACAGCCAAGCACAAAAATTAGTTCTGTCTTTGAAAAGCAGCTACAGGAAATCGCCGATGAGTTGCGCAACCCATTCAATGGACAGACTGATGTCGACTTTAAAAATATTCTCGATTTTGTGTCGAAAATGTGGGAGGACGATGAAACCCTGAAGGACACTTGCCTAATCAAGCCAATAGTCTTTGGTGAGTAATGGGAGAAGTGCATGGAGACGGAGGCAGTAAGTTCTCATTCGGTGTTCATTCCGTAGGCTGTGGCGGGCACGGCATTCGGCTGCATAATGACAACAAGTACGATGTCATGATGGAAATGAAATTCCGCTATTATGACGCAATTACCGTGAAAAAGGACCAGGACCGTCCGGGGATCTATCACTTGAACTTCCAGGATCTGCCCTGCAACAAATACATGACAGACAAAATGCTGAGCGATGGATCCGATCTGAAACGCGAGGATGTCCATGCTTGGGCCCAGGCCATACTCGAAAATGCCCATGGCTCCACTGTCAGGGGCAGGCGTGAGATCTACTTGCTGCGCTACAAGAGACGCAACAACAGCCACACCATTCATGCCGTATCAAGCACCCGGGAGTTTTACATTGATTTCGCCCCAGCCGTAAAACTTGTGGTTGATGAATCTTCGGCACAAGCTCTACCGAAGGCCTGGCCTGGCCCAAAGAGATCCAAGGCCACCACGTTCATGCTGATCGCCGCTGACTTCGAGCTGTCGGTCCTGAATCAAGTTGGCAAAGCCACAAAAGATGCCCTCCTCCTGATGCAGGCTCTGTGCATTGTGAAGAACTTGCCGAAGATTCGGAACTATCACCACGTTACCTTGGCGCTTCTCCTCCACGACTGGAAAAAGATTGACCCACAATCGTCGTTGGCAACAGTTTTCCTTTCTGTGCGTATCCGTAGTCCCATTCATACATTGATTCATCACTGATAAGTCTCCTTGCAGTTGCTTCTCAACCTGTGGGATGGCATAAGAAAGGAAGACCTTTGCTACTTCTGCGACGCAGATCTAAGTCTGATAAGCAATTTCAGCAAGACCGAGCTGGCCGAATATGCGACTGTTCTGAAGAGTTCCATGGAGACTCTCACCTCTATTTCGCTTCGCAAAAAACTCGACGAGGGAAGTTGCCGCAGGTTTTTTTTCAAATAATCGAATCGATTTAGTTTCATTTAGTTAAGATACACCGTGTAGTCATTTTCTGTGCTGTGATAAACAGAAGAATTACCCAATGATCGGACGAGGAGACCACCATGGGTACTCGGATTTGGATCTATGTAATATGTTACCTTAAATAGACTCTTGTCTCGACTCAACGCTTTCGGTTTTTGATGTTTTTTATTTTCAACCCAACTTTGGATGATTAATGGTAAAAAATCTCTAGGATCCAGATCGGAGAGTCGCTAATTTGTTGCTACGTGAAATAGGTGAATGAATTTCATTCAATGGGTCGGCAATATACACCCTGGGCGAGACGCAATACTAGGCCTGCACTTTGCTCTTGGTGGTGAAAGCGAAGTAAGCAACTCCGCCCACCAGGAAGGCGGCCAGGATCTCGGCCTTTACCCAGGGACCCTTGTAGGCGCTCTTGGTGGGCACGGTGATGTCCAGCAGAGACTTGACCGTGGAGACCTTGTCGCCATCGCGCTGTGCCTTGCGCACGTTGGCATAGCCATCCTCATCGAAGAGACGCACCTGGACGTTGCCGCTGCTGCCTTGCTTGATGTCCTCCACCCAGCTCACCTGAAATCAGCTGATTATAATATTTCGCTCCACAGGTGCATCAATGAGGGCACTCACCTGGTACTTGCTGTCGCCAACCTTGGCCACGGGCACAACCTTGCCGCAGGGGAACTCGGCGAACAGGCTGGGCTGTGCAGAGTTGCTGCACTGCAGCGTCAACTCTGCAACGTGCGCTAGCTGCGTCAGAATGGTGGCATCTTGGGTGCTGAAGGATGACACGGTGGCCTTGCAGCTTCCATAGACACCGGATGCACCCATAAGGGCGATCAAGCAGACGGCAACCAGTTGACGGTACATTTTGCGTAGGCGTTGGTGTAGTTTTTAATTGAAAATGAGCTTAATTGCCGGAGCGTTGCAACAAAGCCGATGACACTTTCTTTTTAAGTTTTCTTCGTACGCCACGACAGCAGCGACGTCATTTGACAGCTGTGTGACAGCTAAAATATACCGTCAAACCCTCAAAAATATACCTTTTCATTTCAAAAATATACCATAAATATACCGTAGTCTTAAATCATATTCCACGACTTTGATGTTCCATTTGATTTTACTAGCTGGCAAAAACTTTTAACACTGAAACAATATTTTAATCCGTGTGAAGAATTAATTTGGCTTTTATATATACACCTTTTCAAATTTGTATTTGAATTTTTCATTTAAATCACCCCTTCTGAAAGCAATGGAGCTTTGACTTTAGTATGTAAATTTATGTAAATTATTAAAAGAGACACCATGTATGTATATTGATAAATATTTAAAAATAGCGCGCGCAACAAAAGAGGAAAATAATTATATTGCTTCCCTGAAAGCGAAAAGGAACGTATTTAAATATTAGAATAAGCTCGGAGTGGTTTGGCGGTCAGTTCAGTACTCCTTTCTTTTTCTTTGATGTTATTTATTTTCTTTGATTTCTGTATACTATTTTCTATATTCAATTATTAATACATTTTATTTATTAACTAGCTCCATCCAACGGAGTATATCATTTACCCTAAATGGTCACCCTGTTTGACAGCTCGAGTGTTGTCGATAGTTTACAAAGTCTGCCGATAGATAATGCTGCACACTACCAGCTGCTACGCAGCGTTGCTAACTTCGATATCAGGAAATAATTATCGATACCTGACTTGCTGTTATTATTTAAAAAGGTACTCCTTGTGGCGACTGAAATTGAGATCCATTTATTTGTGTATTATTGTGCTAATCCCCCGGAATCTACCCATAGACCTGCAATCTGTTTCACATGGCTACCCCGTTCCAGGCACAGTAAATTCCTCTCTGCCGATTTTCTCAATTAAAATGGTTTTTTGTTTTGACATGACAGCGGAGTAAAGTCTAGCGGTACCGCTCCGTATTTGGTTACGGGCCATTCTGTCTAATATGCATTTATTTGGCTCTGCTTATTTACGGCATTTCCATTGTAATTGATTATAAATTGCAAAAAGCGAAACGGAAACCCTCCCCACTACGCCGTGCTCCCCGTGGTTTCAGCCTGTGGCCCGTCGTCAAAGTCAAAGTCGCGTCATCGAGCACCTGCAATAAATATCGACTTGAAATGATTAATGCCGGCACACAATGCCACCCGCTCCTCGAGGGGCCGCTCTCAGTTTTGTTTTAAGTACAAAGGGGGGGCAAAGGATTATACGAGTATAAACTCGTATTTACTGGCATATATGGAAATGACTTGGCTTGATGGCTGATGTGGCTTTGACCTTGGACGGGGTTTGATTTAGTTTTTGGCATTCCTTTTCGCTGTTTTATGCCCATTTCTGTTTGTTCTCGCTGCCTCCCCTCCCCTCCCGTCGCCCGTTGTGTACGTTTCATTTGATTGCCGACGCGCACGGCAGCCTTTTCCCTTTTTCCTGGGCAACTTTGCATGTCTTTGATGAATTTGAAATTGTCACAAATATGAAAGTTTTTCACTTGCCAGCGGCAGAGCGGACGACTACCCCCACATGCTCGCAGGAGTGACAGTAGAATTTGCATCCAAAACTTTTTTTCCCACATTCACATTGAGCGACGCGTACGCATTCCTTCTCTCTCTCGCTGCGAGCAACGGTAATTGTAGATTAAGCTGTAGATAATAGACAGATAACAGAGTAAATCCGAAAGTGCAACAAGTCCTCAGTCCTCAGTCCTGAAAATGCATTAAGATGGGACTCAGTACAGCCAAAGTTGATAACTTTTCTGGTAATTGCTGCGTGGGCACTGAAATGAAAACAAAAGTTCGTGCGAGTTCATTGAGTTGAGCAAAAAGTTGGCAGACCTCATTCAGACCACAGTCCTGGGCAGATGGGGATTGCACATGTCTCTGGCACTGATGTGTGGGGGCGGAAATGGAACAAACAACCGAACCAAACCAAACCGAACCAACTGGAGCCAAGAGAGAGCGAGCATAACAGGCACCGAGCGACGCCTTGCCAACGATATGATTTTGTTGATTGTTTTGTTGGTAACATAAACGGGGAGACACGGAGAGGCCCGAATGGCGGACTCGTATCCGCCGTTTACGAATGCGACTCGGCAGCCTGTTTGGTCCTGCTGGTGCAGGCTGGTGCTGTTCATTCACAAAACGCAGTCGATGCACGGCAGGCAAGCAGAGTGAACGTGGAAGCCTCCACAATCGCAGAGCATAATTAGAGTTGGGGCCGGCCACAACATCGCTTCGAAGAGGCTCCAGCTCCAGCTCCGGCGGAGCGGGGCACGTACGTACTTCAAGTGGCTTTCGCTTTCGTGACTGCGGCCGGTTTTGGCTTCACAGTTTTTGGTGTTTCTTTTTCGGCTTTCGATTTCGGTTTCGGTTTCGGTTCTTTGGTGCTCTCTGTTTTGGTATTACGGTCGCGGTTTGGCTTTTCTCGGGCTGCTTTGTTGACAAAGTTATAGCCTCCTGGCTTAATGACTTCGTAATTGATTTGCATTCGATGTGCCACATTGATTGGCAATTGAAACGTAAGCCCAACCACACACACAGGACTGTTAGTCATCCTGCAACTCCACTCCCACTCCCACTCCCACTCCCACTCGCATTCATTGTCACCGTTGCTAATCAAAGCTTTGCCGAAACTTTGTCGCTGTCTGTCATCATGTCGCTGTCTGTGGCGAGCCGTCGTCGCTTTCAGACAGCTGGAACCGCGAACGGAACATCCAGCAGCTCGAGGAGCGCCTCCTCCGCCCGCTGCCCACTGCCGCTGCCCGCCAGTGTGCGCAAGCAACACTCCTTCATCGAGCCCGCCTCGAAGTACACGGCCCAGCAGCGGGGCTACCTGTCGCGCGGCCTCTCCGTCGGTCGCTCCATCGAGAACATACGCCAGAAGCTCTATCCCGTGAGCCGGCAGCCCAACCTCGCCGCCGCCGCCGCCTCCAGCCAGAGCTCGCTGCGGCTGAGGGAGAAGAGTCTGGTGGCCTGGTCCTCCACATCCTCGCTGCTGAAGCCCACGCTGGACCACCACGAGCCGGAAGGGCACACGCAGACCGATCACGCGGATCCAAAGAAGTAAGTGGAAGTCAGGGCACGACATTTCAGGGGGATAAGCTCTCTCCCAATTCCTATCCATGGAATACCATTTGTTTGACCTTGGTGTCAGGTGGTTGCGTATTGGAGAAGCCAACAAAGGAGGCTCCCACATACCCACATCCATATAAATATGCCGAAAATGACACTTTGGAGTGGGAAGGTGGAACAATTTGCATGCTTCACACCAGAATCAAACGTCAAAGTTGTATGTTCAGTGCATAACACACGCTAGACATGCTCAGGCTCGGAGCCAGGACTTGCGGCATACTTAAGTCGATCATTGCCCGACAAGATAGTTGCCAGAGTTAGTACCCCGGGGGGTGTACTCCATGGATTTGGGTTCAATGAACTTTTCTGCACTTTCTTTTCCTTCCCCTTTTTTTGGGCGCAAATTGCAAATGTAATTGACATGGTTTCATTTACCCAATCAAACCCACACCCAGACACACACAGACCCACAGACAGGAGTGGGTGTGGCGGCAGTAACCGGAATCATCGCCAGCTAATTTCTATTTCTGTGGCTGCTCGGGTGTGGGTGTTTGCATGTTGCATGCTTCGGAATCGAGAACAGCATAAATTGCCAAAATAATTTGATTTAAATTTAGACCAGGCAGCGGGCGGGAGCGGTGGCAGAGTAGGCCAGGTCAGGTCGGGTCGAGTCGGGTTGGGTCACTCGAAACTTTCGCTTCCAGCCTGACTGCATTTCCCTTTTGCAGCAGCGTGAAGGCGGACAAGAATCGCATCAATCTGAACATTGTGCTGGCCCAGACGATTCGGGCCACCAACGAGCAGGAGCCCATACCCAGTGACATCGATAGCGCCACGGAGAGCGGTGAACAGCCGCCCAGCCGACCGCAGCCAGAGCCAGCAGCTGCTGCCCACGGCCCCTCCTTGAGTGTCTCGCCCACAGCGCTGACTGTCCAGCGGCGTCCGCCCTTGGTGCGTGCTATGTCCGCTCCGGTGCGGGGTCTGGACGAGAACAGCAAGAGCGTGATTGCAGCCAGCAAGCGGAGCCAGCAGAAGCTGCGCCGCCGCAAGATCTTCACGCGCACAGGCTCCTCGGTGGCTGGCGGGGCATCGCCCCCAACGAGCGGCGTTGAGGGTTCCCTACTGGGTGGCAGTGACTCGTCCAAGAAGACCCTGGGCAGGACACGCAGCGTTGTGGCCCCCGATGTCATCACTCTCGTGTCGCTGCTGAGCTCCGAGGGCAGCGATTCGGAGCGGGAGGACAGCCACTCGGCGAACTCCACGCCAGGCGGCGGAGGCGACAAGCAGCCGCCGGGATCCACGCAGCGCAGTCCACAGAGAAGGGCTCCGCTCCTGCGGAAGACGGGCAAATCGGGTAAGTCTCGAGATCCTTCCAGGTTAGTCCCCGCCCTTCGCCCTCCGACCCACTTGCGACTGAGCTAAAGCTTTTTGGCAGTCTCGTTTCAAGACAGCTATCCGCCAACCTTCCAACTGGCGTCCAAGGAGTACTCGCACATGATCCGACGAGGCTCGATAGCCCCACTGGCAGCCCGGATTCGCGCCAATCGACCGCCCACGGCGCCGCCTGTGTCCATTTTTCTGAGTGAAGGATCCGCCAAGTCGGATCAGCCGTCGAGGAAGCCCATGCAGGCCATGCAGGCCACGCAGGGGGAGCTAATAGGCTCCGATGCCCCCCCGTCCAACATGTCGCCGGAGGAGGCCAAGAAGGAGAACAACAACAACGCGGTGAACTGCTCCGAGCGGCAGGACCACGACCACAACTATCCGCTGTACGTGCGCAGCATCAAGGAGCGCGAGTGCTGGAAGCTCTACCAGAAGATGTGCGCCAAGGGCGTGAGTGTCAGCTATGACACGGTGCTGCGCGGCATGCTGACCCCCACAGAGTTCCGGCACTTCCAGAAGCAGCGCGAGCAGGAGGAGGCCCGCGTCCAGCAGGAGGCGGAGGCCGCCGAGGCAGCAGCAGCGGCAGCGGCCCTCGAGGCCAGCGAGAAGGATGCACGCAAGCTGCCGGCCACGGCCATCGAGCGCCTCTCCGAGTCACTGCTCCAGAGCAAGTGAAGCCGGAGGATTAGTCAGACATGGACCATGACCATTACCATTGCATTTGTAGCCCAACTTGTGCACTTGTTAAGCACTCAGCTGAGACACAGATCAGCGTCCATGCCGTAGTTGTGTTATCCTTACTTAGACGACCCCCTAGGGGCCACAAATCAAGCTTGTGTGGACGTTGTGCCTGGCCAATCGCAAACGAAAGTAGTTCCCAAAGTAAATAAACAATAAAGTAACAAAGGACACGACACCAAAACAAGTTCCTGCCTCCGCTTGTGTTCTTGTGTATTTTTTATTCGATAATTAAAAGCAACAATTTACGATTTACGGGGCAACAAGCTGCAAGGATGGTAGATGGAAACACAGAAGAAAGGGAAATAGTTCAGAGATTCTTCTCGGATTAATCAGTTTGAAAAAAGGAAGCAATTGTTGGGGAGGATTGTTGCGCTTGATGGTTAGCAATAGTATAGAAATAAATGTGTAAACGTTGGGGATTACTTGGCCTGTTCCCGGCGTATGGAGGAGGCCAGATAGCAGGCGAGAAAAATGCCCAGAATCTGAATGAAGGCAATGCCAATGCCCACGCCAATCAGGATGCTGGCGTTCTTGTCGATGCGATCCTTCAGCTTGCCCACGCAGCCATCCTGGTAGAACTTGTCCTTGCCGAGGGCCGGCGAGTCCAGACAGTGTCCGACAGTTGTGTCAATGAACTGCGGCTGACAGCAGCTGGCCGGCAGCGTCTTGTTCGCGCTGATGGCCCGCCAGTCCGCCGGGGTGTCGACGCCGCAGCACATCAGCTTCCGCTGTATGTTGTCCCAGGCCATGGTGTCCTCGCTGTTGGAGCGCTTGATCGACTCCTGCAGGGAGCTCTTCACCATCATCTCCAGGTCCTTCTTGAACACGCTGGCTGCAATGCCCACGGCCAGCTCAACGATGAAGATGACGGCCAACAGAACGGCAAACTGTGAATGTGGAAGGCACCTTAGAAGTGGTTTCTGCTGCAGCTACTGGACTCTGCACCTACCGTTAGCAGGAGCGTTGGGGACTCCTTGATGGCGCCGAAGCAGCCCAGCGAGGCGATCAGGAATATGATCAGTCCCGTCACAATCAGCACAATGGGCGGCGCTATCACTCGGCCCTCCACAAAGTGATTGAACTCATTGACATCGGCCAGCACAATGGCTCCGGCAATGAGTATGCCCAGGCCCGAGAGCTGCAGGAATTCGATCGGTTTGATTAAGAGAACAAATGCCAATGGCAATATCCCCAATATATCCCCGCGCACAATTAGGCTAATGGCTTCCAATCAAGTCCTATTAGTATTTACATATCCAATTCTAATTGTTCGATTGACATCAGCGCCACCCACAACCCAGCGATATTTCCATGTCCCGTGTCCCGTGTCCATGTTCATGTCATTGCCAGTTTGGTCATTGGTTGTTTGCTCTGTTGGTCAATGCGAAGGACACACTGTGGTCGTGTCCTCCAGTTGCATGTCGCCACAATCAAATACACTCAAATCGCATTTGCAAATGTCATTGTCCAGCGATAATCATCTTAATGATCCCACCAAACAAGACTCTGTGCATAAGCGTGATTATAGTGCTGAAGGGGGAATTTATGAGGCAAGAATAAGTTGGAATGTTCCAGGCCATATGCCAAATATGAATCAGAGAAGTATTGATTGGGTTCGATTGGATATTCTAGGGACAAAACTGATAGCGCAACTGTAAACTGCTGGGGAAAGAGAACTTCAACCTGAAGGAATGGCATGAAAGTGCCAGCGAATGGGGATCATAAGTGCCCCAAGCATATCCTTATAAGATATCCTTATAACGCATCACAATTAAAGTACAAATTTCATATATTTAGGACTACTTGAAACACTCACCGCAAAGAGCACATTGAAGGCAAACAAAACATATTTGATTAGGCTCGGACCGCAAGAACGCATTTTGATTTGTACTCAATGGACGCCAATTTCAATGGACTATGATGGAGCAGAACGATCACTGGACGCGTCCGGTCAATGAGAAGCTAAACCACGAACTGACCAGAGCAACGCTCCGGCTGGGCCTTAGAAGCCTTCTGCTGGCTCGGCATTTGTGTTGTGGCCAGTCGGAGGTTGGCGCTGGCAACGGATTGGAACTGTCCGGCAGTGGCTAAAAGTAAAAGTGAGTGAAAGTCTTGGGGCCCCGTTTCGAATTCAGGCCAGGCATGATTAGTTCAGAATAGGGATAGGAATGGGCACAGGGAATAGCGAATAGGGAATAGGGTGTGCGGACGGGGTCTAATGCTTTGCAACCCATTTCGAACAGTAACTCGATACAGAGGCAAAAGCCAAACAACTTTGACCAGAGCAAGCTGGACAGGGTGATTGCTTACGTCCGCTGGCACCCTTCGGCCTTTCTTTATTTTGGGTTGCGTGAAGCTTACCTAACCCGCACCACTGTTTCTTTCTTGGTGGGTCATTGCACTTATTACCATAAAAACTCTGCTGGCATTTCCCTTTAAAGTTCAGGCTCGCCAGCCCAGCCACTTCACACTTTGGACTAGACCGGGCTCAAGGCGAAATTAATTGCGTGCTTTCGTGTGAAGGCAATAAACGCTCTCCAGGAAACCCGAATTCAAGACTGTGCAAATAATTAAAGACGCCCAGAAGTATGCTACAGTCCAGTCATCAGTTGGCCCCATTTGTGTGCAGAGTCTGAGGAGCAGAGGGAGAGGGAGAGAGGCTTTGGGTGATGTTATTGTTGCGTGTCGGAACTTATTGCTAGAAGTAGCTCGAGACCCCCTGGCTGGGAGGAGTCCTATCTGGTCGTAGAAATCTGACCACTTTAGCCAAAAAAAAAAACAAAAACAAGAACTGTTGCTTGACCAAAAGTTCTGGAAAGAATCCGCTGGGCAATCCACAGAAATTGCAGTTCCATGAATCAGTTGAAGTTGAAGCTTCATTAGTGTCCGCGAGTTAGCCGAGGGAAACCTTTAAAGGTACCAAGAAAGAGGTCTATGGAGCCTAACATTAACTACCAATGGAGGAAGTGAAAGTATTCAGCGGACTCTAATGAACCCACCAATAGATTGCAGGTCATAAATAACTTGCCGACAAGACTCCTGTTTGGTAATTTAAAATGTGAACAAACGATATGGTTATCGGTTGCTTTCTTTCCCTACTTATCTGAACAACTGCAAAAGACTCAATTCAATGTATAACAAAATTTTATTATCAAACATTTCAAAACGTAATACAAGTAACGCTGATTATTCTCTGCAGTGTTTTAGTTTTGGGTGGATAATGCTGTTGGAGTATTATTAATTGGTATGTGTGTGTGTGTGTGTGTGCAAGATGAACGATCCCATGCCACATGCTCTGCTCGGCTCTCATCATGCGAGTGTTAGACGCTGCGCGAGAGGAAGAGAGCAACGACAACGGCGAGAATGGAGAGAGAGCTCCGCAGACCTCCGGCGCCGCCATCGCGGCATGGCCACTCGTCCACATCCGAGCTGTAAGTAGAGTGGGTGCACAGATGTATTCTAATCTTCGGCTAGTAGTGGGATTCACACATAGAACGGGTGCGGATACGGATACGGATACGGATACGGATATGGTGGGTATGGGTACGAGGGATAGCGCTGGAGTGGATAGAGAACATGATCTTGTGGCTGCTCATGGGGCACATAGTACAGTGGGGGCTGGGGATGGACATGATGGTGTGCTGATGGTGTTCGTATTGGTGCTGCCTCTTGAAGCTGCTGTGCGACGCCACTGCAAGACAGAAGCCAGACCAGAAGTTGAAGCGAGCAAAGATTGATGAACTCCGGAGCGTGGTTGGTGGGTTAGTATAAACTGAATTCCAATTTCCAATTAGGGTGGCAGGCCATTCCAGATGCTCTTACTTCTAAGTTTTTCGATACGCATTAATGGGAATTATGTTAGTACAAGTTAGGGGTAACAGTGGCAGCCAGCCCACCCCACCCGGAATGAGCAATCGATGCAAGAGTTTGTTTAGGCCAAGAAAAATATGAATGAGTTGCTACATGCCCGTAAGTATGTTTCTATGAATATGTTTAGCTTGGATTTCGGTTAATTATTGTTGTTTTTATTACACACACACAGAGAGAGAACAGGAGGAAGAGCGGCGGAGAGAGTCAGTGAACTGCGACAGTTTGTGGAAGAGAAAAAAAAAACGTGTGGTTTGTGTTTGTGTGTCCCCATGGGGGAGAGGGAAAAACAATCCATTAGCCGAAGTTACATGTAGAACGAGTACGTATACAAAAATATTCGAAAGTCATTCGATACTGTCTTTCTTTGACGGACAAGAGAGAGGTAGAGGAAGTTATTTACTTAACACCAATCACACCGCAGCCTGCAAGGGAAAACAAGAATAAATAATTAATCAATGGCAAAGGAATTCTAGAGCTAGCAATCCTCACCGATACGGCCACCCGCATTGCCCGTCTTCTTGGAGTCCACGTGATCGCCCAGTCCGAGATCGTCCTCCAGCTCGTGGACAACAACGGCACGTCCGATAATGCCACGGTTGCCGGTCAGACTGATCACCTTATCCGTGTACGTGATGTCAATGACGCCCGTGGAGTTGACCTCCAGGTTACCCAGATCGCCCACATGGCGCACCTCATGATCGGGACCGCCATGATCCACCTGAAAGCAAAGCAAGTCAACACTCATGAGTCAAGAGTAGAGGACACTCGCAAAGGACATGCTCACCTTGTCGGGATTATAGTGACCGCCCGTGCTGGTGCAGCCATTGCTCAGATCTCCCTTCTCGTGAACGTGGAAGCCGTGTTTGCCCTCCTTCAGGCCCTCCAACTGAACACGCACATGGACATTCTGGCCGCAGTCATTCTGTGTGAAGGTAACGTTCCCCTTGACCTGGCTGCCATCAGCTTGGACGGGTCCGCTCACATAGGCAATGGCCTGTATGGGCGTGTTACGCTGCAATTGGGAATCAAGAAGTTAAAATCGTTCTGGGGTTCAACCCGCTGGCACTTACCGTCTGAGCAGCAGCACAGATTGTGGCACAGAGTGCCAGAGAGATGACAATACTTTGCATCATATTTCAAGCTGAAAGGGAAGAAGGCTTCATTAAGGAGCTAGTAGAAGAAACTGGGATCATATTTAGCTAGAGCTAACCATCGCTCATCATCAGGTGAATATTCGCTTAATTTGAACACTGACCGCCCATTGAATCCGGGCAGCTGTGTGCGGAATTAAAGTGTCTAACCTCAATTTATGAGATCTATTTGTGGGTCATATATGATATACGATGTGCGAGTACCCATCCGTATATAAATGGACGGACGGACAGACACACACACACACACACACCAATCAATTTAAACGGCATTTTTCACAGGGTTAAGCGTGGCTGTGTGGAAGGTCAATCAACAATCTCTTTTTCATACGCAATTCATTTCCAATGCTCAATGAATGAATTATGAACTGGAATTATGGCTGCGGGGGAGTTTATCAGAGGAATGCTCGTTCAATGGCCCAGGTCGGACGGCCGCTTATCAGTTTGGCGACTGCGATATGCTGTAGATTTGGCTACGCTCTTGTACGTGCTCTACCTTTATCTGCGCACTCGAAATGTGAGGCACAATTTACGATTCTCACGGCTATATGTGCTGTGCCTGTCATCGTCCGCAACTTGTCCGAGACTTGTGCCTATCTGAGAAATGGAAATGCTAGACCCTTATTTGCGACGCTGCTCTACTCGCAGTTTGTTCCTGTTTATATATGCAAGGGAATCGTTCTGACCCCTGTGACAAATTACGGATAATCATCATTGTTTGTCCATCAAATGGGTGTTATTAGGTGTACGCCTGACAGAAAGTGTTCTATAATTGATTGGAAAATAATTGTCAAGGGTTCAAGCTCAGTCACAAGAGTTATCAGCATTGATGGAGTCCCTAGCATGATCCCTGAAAGCATGATACTTGTAATTACTTTTGGTACCCATCATTGAAAAGCGCTGAACAATTGAATTTTGCACACAATGGAGTTGTGTAAACGATGCAAAATGTGCAGATAAGATTGATGCATTAGTTTCAATACGGTAGATACTCGCAGAAGATGGCAAACAAGTGTCGTTCCCCGCTGATCAGAAATTCAGCAAAGGCGAAGCTGTAGGTAGCGCCAGTGTGGATTGTGTGGGTATTGCAATGAAGCTTGGCTTCCTCTTGGCAGCTTAAATTGCGACTCAAGTGCAGTCTTGCACCCACCCACACACACACACACACACACACACACACACACACGCTCGCTTGAGTGCGTGAACATAAGAATAACTGGTTACATTAACCCACCCAAGGGCACGCGGACGACGAACGCAGCGCGAAAAAAGAAACACAAAAAAATGAACTGTAAATTTAAGCTGCGTTTTGCGGTAACTGGTTTCGATGCGATGTCTCAGAGTTCGTAAATGAAAACTGGCTCGAAAGAATAAATAATGAATCATTATGAATTGATCCTCGTCTCAGATTTAGTAATTAACTTCACCTTCGCCAATTGTTCCACTCACACTTGTTCTTTTTAATTTCAGCTGGGTGCGTACTCACCTTGTTAGCAACTATGTACTTAATGCTGATTACTTATATTTCACGAAAAATCAACCAATTTGTGCAATTGTCGGCGGAGAACTGCGGACAAGTCTCGGGCTTTGCTGCCGCAAATCAACTTTTTTGACTGGGAAGAGAGAGAGAGAGAGAGAGAGAGAGGCGCACCTGAGATTGGATCGTGTCGTGTGTGTGGGAGAAATCTGCGCTCGCTCTCCTCTCTGAATTACTCTCTCACATTCGCAAAGCTTTAGCAAGTGCTGAATTTGTACGGTTAGTCTGAGTATTTAAACACCAGAAATGGCTTACACTTATCAATCGTTTAGCTTTACTGTTCAATTGTATTGTTCAATTACGAGTTTAATAATTGTAACAACACAATGAATACCCCTTATACAATGCAGCGACACGCTAACGTGAGGTTTATTTCAATAGTTTATCGCCATCGCGTCACAAAATACGTGCTCGGCTCGTGCCTCCACCTACACTGACGGCGCTCAGATTGGTTTCGAGTGCATAAGCTGCATTCACTATCGCGGCACAAAATACGTGCAGTGCTCGCTCGTACAGTGGTGGATAAAACTAATGGACATGCCCTCAAGCACATGGATGCCAAAGCTTCGGTTAAAGGTAATATTGTTAAACCATTTATTTTAAATGACATAATATTTTCGTTCATTTTCGTACTACTCCTTGGGTATGTCGTAGACTCCGCACTCTCTATTGGCAGGCAGCGAGACATCTGAAATAGATCCAATATTTATGAGACGATTTCATGGCATAAGTACTACTAGCTACCTATCTTATTGGGATAAGACAAGTTCAGATTGTCCATGATCCGAATAAACTCCTCCAGATCCTTGGTCAAACGCGGGTTGTACCGCTTCTCCTCCCAAACGCTGCTCTCTAGTTGTCCCCTGCAAGAATAAAAGTGTTGGCATTCGAGTTTCCCTTTCATCCACCTCTAACTCACTTGTAGTCATGGGCCGGATAGATGCGAAAGTAATCGGGCAGAGTAAAAATCTTGGAGTGGACATTTTCGTAGAGACTTTCGGAACTGCCCTCCTGGAAGTCTGTGCGTCCACATCCGCGTATCAAAACTGTGTCGCCAGTGAAGACGCAGCCCTGCGCCTTGATCACATAGCTCATGCAGCCATTGGTGTGACCTGGGGTGGCTAGGACATCAATGAAATGACTCCCAAATTCAATTCGATCGCCCTCCTCCAGATACACATCCGCCTTGGCTCCGCTGGCGGCGGCAATCATGGACTGGCAACCCGTCAGCTCCCTCAACCAACCGCTTCCCGTGATGTGATCCGCATGCAAGTGTGTGTTGACTTTGGATTAATAATTAAGACGCAAGTGATATTAGTCATATTTAGTTTACTGAGATGGCTCAAGCATATTCACTGGCATATTTGAGCTTGAAGCCCAATTCCTTCACCAGCTGGGCATCTCGCTTGGCCTGTTCCAGCACGGGATCGATGACCACGGCCTCGCCAGTCTTCAGATCTGCCAAGAGGTAGCTGTAGGTGCTGCTCTCCTCATCGAAAAGCTGTGGCATCAGTTGGGAGAGTTTGCAAAAGGTTTTCATTGCTGAAGTTCGTATTACGTACTTGACGGAAGAAAAAGTCCGAAGTAAAGGGCTTGCCTACCGGCAGACTTGATGAATTATTCTGTACGTTTTCCGACTGCCAAGAATGAATTGCCATTGTACAGGGTATTGTTAATCCTTAAGGGTCTTACCGGCTGAGCAGCTGCACAGAGTGCCAGTGCAAGCGCAAATATTCGCCACATATTGATTCCAAACTGAAAACGATCAAGATATCAGACACTTCAATTCTGGCACTCAATGATTGAATTATGAGTGCTTGTTTATTGGACAGGGTGTGCGCTTATCGGTGTTTGAGTTTCGCTTAGCATATTTTTGGTACCTGTCGCGGTAATGGACGGGATACCTTTTCCTGTCTGCCTGATATTGATCATGTGTCACTGTTTGAAAAACTGATTGTGATCCATACATCCATACATGAATGGAGTTGGTACTATGATCATTCAGAAAGATTTGTATTTATTTCTATTTTTCAACGTACTTTTCAACAAACTGCTTCGAGTCTCTGGAATACTGTGAGTCGAAATCAACTTTCGAATGGGTATTGGCTCTGCTCTTATCTGTCAATGATTTAGTTGCCATCAATTAAATCTTATCAGCTTCAGTAGTCACACAAAATATACGACCAATATACGTCGGGGGCTGGCCCGACAAAGCACGATTTCTGCTACCAAATGAATTCAACAACTAATTAAATGAATATATTCGTGTATTCACATTAAATGATGTTCAATATTGTGCTAATTAAATCATCATACAATACGATGATCTCTCACTACTCCCTTATCGATATAGACTGTAAGTGCAGCGGAATAAAGAGCTCGAGTTCAAATGAATCTCTCCCCTTTACGTGAGACTCCTCTGCCTGCCGCCTGCCTAAAGGTAAATATAATTCTAATTCTAGTTTTGCACATGTCCGCCTGTTGGTGTCAACCATTTAAACACTACGTGGGGTGGGGGGGTGTCCCTGTGTTTCCAATCCTTGCCCTTAGATGAGCTTGTGCCTGCCCAGGGAGGCTGTGTGCAGGGGACTGCAGTTCTCGATGAGCATCGTCTGGCCCTCATCCGTGGGCGAGGCTGTGGCGAGGCTCTTGTTGTGGTTGCTATTGTTGTGGTGCATCCGTTTCATGGGCCGCTTCCGTTCCAGATCGTGGCCAGGGTGCAGTTCCACCGTCTGCAGGCTCTGAGCCCGCTGCAGGGACAGTCGCAGTGGCTTCTTTGGCGGCGTGGGTCGCGCCGTGCGGTTGCTCTCCGTCGCTGGTCTGGATTCGTTTTCGCTGTCAAAGTCCAGGGACTTGACGCTTCTCATATCGCTGGGTAGTCGGGTGCGCAGGGTCTGCGCCTCGCTCTGTCGGGGCGTGTCCCGTCGCCGTTCCAGTCTGAGGGGAGCATAGAAATTAGTATCGATGAAAGCTAGCGGTTGAGTCTCTGTTAACCTACCCATTGTACTGGTTGAGGTGCTCCACACTGCGGGCATGTGCGCTCATCAGATGCTCGCGGTGGAGCTGCTGCTGCTGTTGCAGGGGATCGCGTGGACGACGCTCGCGGTGGCGCTCCTTCTCGCGCCTGTGGTGCTGCATGTAGGCGGAGTCGCTGTTGATGGAGATCTTCGACGCGGAGAGCGACTTGGAGGGCATCGAATACATGTGGGGCAGTCGCTCGCGCATGTCGATGTGGGTGTTCTCCTTGATCAGGGTTTTGGTGACGTGCGCGGGCGTCTGGGCGCCATCGTCGCCCATCAGTTCTATTGGCTTGCCCCCCACCAGGGTGGTGATGTAGTTGCCCCGCTGGAAGATGAGCGGCTTTTCGGGCGGTGTCGAGGGGGGAGATGAGATGCTGATGCTGGTCACGTGCTGCGACTGGCTGGTGGGTGTCTGATGCAGTTGCTGCTGCTGCTGGTGGTGCTGCTGCTGCTGCTGCTGCTGGTGGTGATTGGGCTGCTGCTCCTTGACTGTCTGCAGCTCTCGCACCTGCTCCTCCAGGTAGGAGATGCGATGCTGCAGTCGCATGTTGTTCTCCTTTTCCTGGTCGAGCTGCTTCTGGGGTATGGGCAGGGACTTCTTGCGCAGCACCACCATCTGGCACTTGCCGGAGTTGCCCACATGCTTCTGCAGCTCCTCTTTGGTCTTGCTGGTCACCAGGCGTCCGTTGATCTCCAGTATGCGATCGCCCTTGTACAGTCCGTCGCCCTCCAGGGCCCACTCCACATAGAATCCCGGCTGATCGGCCCGCTGCTGGGCTGCCCAACGCCCGGACGTTGCATGCACCGCGTGCAGGCTGAGCGACACCCCAGAGCTGATGATGTTGTAGAGGGTCTGGGCCTCCGGCTTGGACTTCTCCAGCCTGGCCTGCAGTGCCCGTGCCTCCTCCACTATGGACAGCATCTGCAGCTCCTCCCGGCCCAGGGCGTACTCCAGCTCTGCCTGCCGGATGCGGATGTCAATGTTGCTGGAGGAGAAAGAGCAGCGATTAGCGTCTGCTTCGGCTTGAGCTGCTCACTCATTACTCACTCTGTGATGTCCAGCTTCTCGAGGGCACTCTTCAGGTTCTTGATCTTGATGCGCTTGTTTTCCGCCTCGGACTTGAGTCGGTTCAACTTTTGCTCGGCTGCCGGCTTCTCCGAATCGTCCAGCGGCGGTCCGCTGGGGCGCGGCAGCTTTCCCAGGCACAGCTGGATGCGCAGATTCTGGATGACGGCCTCGCGATCCTGCAGAGCCGAACGCAGCTCCTTTGACTCGCTGCGCGTGGAGCGGGATGAGAGCGTTCCGCCCAGGGATCCACCCTTGCGTCGTCTTCCCGTGGTGGAGCTGTGGCTGGTCGTGTGGCCATTGCCTGGATCATGGTTCTCGGCTGCCACTGCGGTGTGCAGACTATATTTGGCAGCACTGCCACAACCCTTCGGATTCAAAATGGTCTGTAAAAATAGGAAAAAGTTACAGATATTAGATGATGTTTCTTCATGGGGAAAGTCATTGTGTTTCGGGAGTAAAGCAATCAGGTTTGAGTGTGGATTACGCAGGCTTGTTTATTTTATAGATTACAAATCTCTTGGAAGTATTTTGATATATTTATGTTGGATTAGCTGCACTCGAAGTGTCTTCATGGGAATTTGATTTACTCCTTGGGAATATCGTAGACCCCGCACTCTCGATTGGCGGGCAGCGAGGCGTCTATCTTCTTGGGATACGGCAGATTGAGGTTGTCCATGATTTTGATAAACTCTGCCAGATCCTTGGTCAGTCGGGGGTTGTATCGCTTCTCCTCCCACACGCTGCTCTCCATCTGTCCCCTGCAAGGCTCAAAGTATTAGCACTCGACTTTCCCTTCACTTTCATCCACCTCCAACTCACTTGTAGTCATGGGCCGGATAGATGCGATAGTTCTCGGGCAGCGTAAAGATCTTGCTGTGGACGTTTTCGTACAGATTCTTGGGGCTGCCCTCCTGGAAGTCTGTGCGTCCGCAGCCGCGTATGAGGAGTGTGTCGCCAGTGAAGACACAGCCCTGATCCTTGATCACATAGCTCATGCAGCCATTGGTGTGCCCAGGAGTCGCCAGTGCATCAATCACATGACTCCCAAAATCGACGCGATCGCCCTCATGCAGGTGGCGGTCCGCCTTGGCACCGCTGGCGGCGGCAATCACCGACTGGCAGCCCGTCAGCTCTCTGAGCCAGCCGCTGCCCGTTATGTGATCCGCGTGCATGTGTGTGTTGACTGAAATACGTGCGTGGAATGATGAAATGATCTCCAAGGTGATAAGAGCACCCCTCTCCTCCCCGCTCACTCACTGGCATATTTGAGCTTGAATCCCAATTCCTTCACCAGCTGGGCATCTCGCTTGGCCTGGTCCAGCACGGGATCGATGATCACGGCCTCGCCAGTCTTCAGGTCCGCCAGCAGATAACTGTAGGTGCTGCTCTCCCCATCGAACAGCTGTTGGTGGCGATGGTTAATCTCGGCTGAGTTGGGAAATTTCATCAGATGCGTTCGCATTACGTACTTGCCGGAAGAAGAAGTCCGGCGTGAAGGGTTTCCGTTCCGGCAGACTCATTGTCCCAAATTGACTGTGGACTGATCGTAGTGTTAGCGACTGTGTTCTGCCGCGATTGCTGGCCAAGATCGGCTGATTCTGGTGGCTGACTGAAAGCCGCTTGAGGGCGGACAGCATATTGGAGCCAACGATTCGCATTTTGTACGCTGGGGGCGAGGTGAACTTCGGTTCTAATGCTTTTCGCTCGTTCGCTTTCGGTATTTGTTGTTCGCTGTTCGGTTTCTGTTCTTCTCTGTTTACTTGTTATATAATCGCTGGCTCATTTATTGTTAAACATGAATCAGTTCAGTTTTGTTGGCTTATGGAATCAAGTTTCCTAATATTGTAAATTACTGATAATTGAGCACTTGTTGTTGTTGTTGTTGCTTGAGTTTCGCTTAAAGTCTCTCGTTTATCACACTTATCACAGTACAATTATTCATAGGTGCACGCCAGCACAATGGAAATGTTGCGGGTATATGCATTAAGTTTACAACAAACACTTATGTCCAATTTAAGGAGAAACAAACACAAATTTTAACAAACAAAACACAGAACGTCAGCAGCGCCGTGGTGCCACAGAGAAATCAGCTGATGAGGTGAATTTCTCTCTCAGCTTTTGGCGCTGCCGGAGCTTTTGGGTTTGGCGAGCTTGAAGCTACATACATATGTACAAACATGCACACGAATGTACACATATGTATGTAAGTTTTTTGCCATGTAAACATTATGTAGAAATGCTATTTTCGGCGGGGCATGAATGACAGTTGCAGCATAATTACTAATCAGTTTGCGCGTTTTTAATCACGTTCCCATAGGATAAGCTGCACAGTGTGTGCTTCCGTTTGCAACATGAAAAAATTAGCACACCACCCCATAAGTGAAACCCCGAACCGTTACACAGTCTTGTCTCAGCTGCACTTACATAAATGCAACAACCACCGCCTTGGCACAATTGAAGCTTCCTTTCACCCCTCTGCAGGCAACCCCTACCTTTGGCTCGAGGAAGTTGCAGTTGTTGAGAAATTTGTACAAAATTAATAACACAGTGGGGAAGGGGAGGTTGAAGGAAATCGAGACTGGACATTGTCCAGCCCAGACAGAAACGAGAACGTGAGAACTTCTTCACACCGCGGATTGGGCCCTACAATTTCTTGACTTTTACATTCAGATCATAAATAAATTTGCATATATTAGAAGGTAGTTTCAAATATCAAATGCGGGCTGGGATCTTGTGCTCTCTGCCGTTGAGTAATTGATGTAATTTTGTGGAAGGAATTAATTGACCGTTGGCAATGGTAGGGATCTGTATCTGTCGTCAAGAAGGGTGTGAAAAGCAGACCCTTCTTTTGGGGTGCGGTTTGTGGAAGGTCTTCCGAGCAGTGTACTTCTGATGTTCCATTCCATGCAAATAGTTACTCAATCTTTGGGCGAACTACAAACGTAATTCATATGTACATGCTCGTATTGGTTCAGCCATTAGTTATGGCCAATTTACTGAGTCTATTTATAGATGTTATATTGCCATGGTTTCCTCTCCAACGCCCCTTGACTAAACACCTGTCGGCTAATGAGACGCATCGATGTGGATGCTGATGTTCGATGCTCGAACGCAGAAAGCAACAAAATGTAGTTACGAGGGGAGTATATTCGTCACTCACTCTTGCTTTCAATCATCTGACTGCGAGTGAAAGTTCCATGGTGGTGTCGGACTTCTTTCCCCCAAATTGCTAAGCAGAAATCATTTGTTGTGAATGACATTCCTCTCCCCGTTCCACCGCACAAAATAAAGAGTATCTCCAACTTATTGTGCAAGTGGGAGAGGTTCATATGGGTGAAGTTCCATTTATATATTAAGTTATGATGATGCTCGTTGCTACAGAGGGCAAGTGTTAAAGATCTGTAGTGTGGGGTCAGAGGCTTCGCTTTCTCAACGTTTTTACTTTTCCCAAAACTTCACTACCTAGGATATGCCGGCATGAAATTCTTGAAAATTGAATCATATTCACACACTTATTCATTCCAGACACCCCGCCACCATTTGCAGCATTTCACACATAAAACCAGTACTTGTGTGTGGAAAAATATTTTGATTCATAGTCGAACAGCCAATCGGTTGAATGCAACTGAATGCACAGGTTGCATCGGAATGAATGACTCTGCATTGTTGTGGGCCGCGTGAAAGTGTTGCTTCAAAATGCATTCAAAGGCAATTTGCAATTCATTTTCGAAAAGTGTTTGTGTTTTGGGCCACTGCCATTTCCAACATTTTATTATCTGTCATTTACAAGATTTTCTTAGCGACGTTCCAACTTAATTTTTTGCTAAGAAAAATACTTCTGAAGGCTTACCTTCCCTTCGTACATTTCATCAGCAATTTGCTTGCATGTACACAACTTTGATGTATCTTTGGCTATTTGTGAATTTTCATTTTCGACAACTTTCTAGCGTGAAACGATGCAAAGTCTGGGTCTGTCTGGGTTGGGTTGGGATGTGCGTGTCAACATCTAATTAGCGTAGATAGCATTTTCGCTCTTATATAATCGAATCAGACAATGGGGCAGGGCAGGGATAGCTGTTGCATTAATTATGTGTACACACATATTTCTATATGTAATTTGGCCTTACACAATCGGCCTGCACAGATTGGTTTGTGTTTCTGCAATCGAATGAACTTACCATGGAGGCGGATTTCTGTTTGGCAAAGGCGCGATGATGCGCGGAAATCGGTTCGCTAACCACACTTCCGGTGTCCATGATGGAAATTGCTCAGTTCAGCACTGCAAGAGAGAGAGAGAGAGAGACACAGAAGAGTGAGAAATTTTAAGTGGCATGCTGGAGTGGAGTGGAGTTGAGTGGGACAGTGATATATGTCGTATCTGTGAGTGCACTTTGAACTTAACGCTTGGCAAGTGGACAGCCCCAGAAGACAGGCGCCCTGGCTGTAGCTCCTCAAAGTCACTTTAATTTGCGTTCCGCTTCGCAAAACAAAAACAATTGCCAGACAGACACTTACATGTGTATGTAAGCTTGTTAAGCCACTCATTCGTAGAGCATAAGAGCATACTCAGAGAGAAGAGTTTCAAATGGATAAGATACAGCACTTTTCATATATTCATTCTCTTTACCTCTAGCTATAATTGCTTTCTTTTCCGTTAAATCAAAGTAAAACTACTCAGAGGGTAACTTCTAGTCGCTATAGTCGACTCTTGCGGCATACGATTCCCCCTGGGTTTCGGTTCGCCGCTCTTAACAACTTTGGCACGTTACATTTACGATTCGTTGAAGGCAGTTTAATTAGCCGAGAAAAAGAACCTTCCTTCCTTCCTACCATGTGTCAAGATTTCTTTCCGTCATATCTTCCATATTACAAGTATGAAGAGAAGGAAGAGGTGGGGCGGCGGAAAGAAATGTTCATCATATGCAAATGAGCTAAGCTGTGGACGCACTTTCGGTGGCGGCTGTGGCAGTGGCACAACAAAGAAATGCATTCGATATGCAGATTCGCACAGCCGCAAGATGTACGCTCGGGGAGATACAATCTCCCAGATGAGGTTGCATAGATCACATTACTTAATGTGCTGGCAAAGACAACGGCAAACTCTTTTTCCTCTCCGCCCATACCCACTCGTCCCTTCGCTTTATGGGTTTTCACTTGTTTATTTTGCCTTTGTCGGCTTTGAAAGACAAAGCCCTTCCATTCATACTCGTGCATGGCTGTGGCTCTGGCTGCAATTGTCATAGATATGTACTTGTGACACACTCGTACAAATTGTATCTCTCATATGCATGCAGGAAAAGCGTTTGCCAAACACCGTTATCTTGGCTTTTATTGAGCTCTAAAGAGCCAGAAAAACGAGTTGTATGGAAAACCGTGTGAAGAAGAAGAACACCGACCCAGAACACTGCTGCTACAGCTAATGGAACTGCGAAAAACTTTCGTTTGAAAAGCTCTGACTGAAATGAGCTTTAGTGACTTTTACTAGAAATTCCAACTGTAGACTTTCGCCAACGACCATACTACGCTGAATACATCGGTTCTCGTCCGATCACCGAAATTAAGCAGCGTCGGGCGCGGTTAGTACTTAGATGGGGGACCGCTTGGGAACACCGCGTGTTGTTGGCATTGTCATCAAACTTTTTGCTGCTTTTTCTTTTTTTCTTCATATTCTTTTCATTTTTTCTACTTAAAAGTATTTAAAGCCAAGAAGGGGAAGAAAGGGTACAGCTTCCGCTGCTCAGTATCTGCTTATCTTTATCATATGTTTCTAATAACATCGCTTTGACATTGTACTATTTAGCTTGGGGACTGCTTGCCTGCGTTCAAGGTGGGAGCAAGTAAGTCATTAGTCTTGGAGAATAATCATCATGCTGGAAGCGCTGCCAGCGGCGTTCTACAAATTTCAGCTAGCTAAGAACTCCATCAGCATGTTGTCTAGGTCTGTCTTTTGGGGCCTATCTCTGGGATTGCGTGCTGGGACGGAAACTACCTGGGCAAAGCCGGCGGGAGGGGGAGCGGAGTGGGGCTGGGGCTTGTTTTGGTTAGCTCACCCAATGTGGGCCTATCATTAATCTAATTTCGCTTTAGTGTCTAATTATGGACTAGATGCCGGGGCTTAGAGAGAGACCTGGACAGAACGAAAGCCCCGTCGAGTACTCGCACATTAGCAGTCGGATTCGGATCTGTCTGTCGCTGGTTGAAGTTTGTTAGATGGCTTTGCTAATGGGCTGAAATTAAGGGGATCTAAGGGGAATCTGGCAAGAAAATGCCGGCATCTAGCAGGTAAACTATCACCAAATTGCAGCAGTGTCGGTTACAATTGGCTGTGGGAAAAGTCTGTCAAGCATGAAGATCGTTCAACTGCGGGCATATGCAGACACTGCCCCTGGGAGCTACCTTATATGCATGTAATTATTATTCTTGAATTTGCGTGGCCAACTTTGAAGGGTTCTCCTTTTGTCTTCTCTTCCATTTAATAAGAACGAGAGCAAGTGCAGCGAGCTCGAGCTCTGGCTCTGGCTCTGGCTCTGGCTCAGGCGCTTCCCAGGCATCGTGCATGTGGGCGCTGAAGCCACTGAAGCGCAACCGCACCAAGAACAAGTACAACCAACTAATAATTAAGTTATTGGCGATGGTGGCGTGATCGGGGTTGGTTACAGCGAAAAATGGATATTCTAGACTTGAGAACGTTGTCAACTTCATATTCATTTGTTTTAGTACTCCCATCTCTATCGTTTGAGGTACAGTCAGCTCTATAATCATTTCCATTTAGTCTACAATGGTGCTTAACGCGTTTCCGGCTTAAGAGGCAGACAGCTACAGAGGCAGAAACATGACAAACAGCCATGTTTATGAAGCAATTTGGCTCAAGGTACCGAAACAATGTTTCAAACCAAGAACAAGCTGCACATTGCGATACTACCTACCCGCGCGTACTGCACCAACTTTAAAATTCAAGTTGCAAATTGCAATTTTCGATGATGGCCAAGCAACTGGAACGGTGGATGTCCACTGGACAGTGGCAAGTGGCAAGTGGCAGGTCGAGGTGGCAAGTGAAACTTGTTCGAATCCGAATTCCGGTCTAGCTGAGAGATCTCATACAGCCAGGCCAGCCATTGGACGTGCCGTTTGGTGCTCCGCTTCGGCTTAAACATACACACCAAATGACCCAAAAACCACAAAACGATGACACGTTTATTCCGTTTTACCCGTGTATCATTTGTCTCCATTCCACTTGAATCTCGTGGTCGCCTCACCTTACTTGTCCGCCAAGGTCCCCACGGGATCGGTGCCTCTAACTGCGATTCTGTTGCAGATCATAAATAAAATTCCAATCAGCGAAGATCTCAATTAGAATTCGATGCCTGGCTAGCTCTCTTTAAGCTTGTACGAGTATCATATGCATTCCGCTGGGATGTCAGTCAAGTCGATAACACGAGTATTTTTATCTATTTTCAAAACTTCCCACGCAGCGAATTAAAAGTTTATGTGTATCTAATGCAGAGAAACAAAACCTAAATCCAATTTACAAATCTCCCTTCCTCTCTCTCTATACACATACATATTCTCTAATGTATTTAGAAGGCGTTTATTGGCACGCCCCTTCTGCTGTTGGGCAACAAGCCCAAGTTTTGAGCGCGCCTACAAAATTGTTGCGAGATGAGCTCAGTAGTGCCAGTATTGCCAGTGTTTGTTCGGTTCGCCCCCATAGCTTGTTGGAACAATGCAAATTATATTGCTCAATTGCTTAAATGGAGATGACACCTGGTTCTAACAATGTGTGTATGCCATAGTAAGTAAACTTATATAAAAAACTCGATTAACAGCTACATCTGTGACGCTTCGCTTAATGCAAATGAGAATCGCCCTGAGCTCAAGCAGAACTTTACATTATTTCTACATCGAATTCGTCTGTTAACTCTCTCTCTCTCTCTCTCTCCGTCTCTCTGTCACTGTTAAGCTTTTCCAGAACTCTGTTAAGAAGCATTCTGTTGGCACGTACATCGTAAGGGCCATCTGACGCCCGTCTGGCAGAGGCCTCTTTAGCTCAGTGGCAGAGCACTGGTCTTGTAAACCAGGGGTCGTGAGTTCAATCCTCACAGGAGGCAATTGCCAAATATTCTTTTTTCTCCATTTATTTTCGCTAGTTTGAAATGTATTTCATGGGTTGGTTACAAATTGTCAGCAAGGTTGAAATAGTTATTAAGTTATTAGCTTAATTCAGTTATAAATAAACATTTGCCCCAAGGGGGCAATGTCGAAAAAAGTTTGTTTTTCTTGTTTGTTTTATTGGGGTTTCCTCTGAAACCTTAACCCTGCTCTGTCGTAGTTTCCAAACACCTGGGTTGCCTCGTAGATACGGTATGCGTTTGTGTCATTTATGAGCTAATATATTTATCGTTCCACACACATTCGCAGATATAAATTTACCCAACAATTGGCCTGGCTTGGCATGTATTTTGTACGGTTTTTATGTGCTCAAGTGTCACTAAGTCAGGCCGCGACATTGATCATTTTAATCACACTCGGAGGCTGCCTGCTACATGGCCTACAAAATGGACCAGTAAAGAGCAACACACCAGCAGACCGGCATCTGGCTGAGAATAAGCTTAATAGACTTGACATGAATATGGAGATTTCTTTGTTGCTTTCGGGGTTTATGTTGGGGTAGAGTAGAAGGGTTATTATGTACTTCCAGTGACATTGGCTGAGAGGTCGTTGGCTGCTCACTTGCCAGGTTGTTCTAACATAAATCGGAGATACTTTAGTTTAAATATAGTAATTGTTTTTTAGGTATTCAATTTACCATGATTATTACTTGTAAGTATAAGTAGCAGAACGTGTTGCTGTACAGCTGAGTTTATCTTTTGGTCATTCTTTGCTTGGCTCTTGTAGTTTTCGCACATGGCTTCTGAATTGAAAACCGAAAGCACAGTGAAGCTAAGAACTGAAAGACCGAATAACTACTCATAGTAACCTTTGTTCTCTCTTGTGAGGGACCACCGTACTGGTTGTTTGTTGTGCAGCTGTTGCCGTCATGTCAGCTGATAATTGCCCATAATTTCAGTGGGCAATTATACTTGAATAAATGGCAGAGAGTGAATATCGCTCACAGTTAGAATGTCAGCTGCTCAACTCTCTTCTGGCCGGGTGGCTGGCAGTGCAGATTGGGGTCGTGAAAGTCTCCGCACTGGACAAATCATCTATGCAAATCAATTCTAGAAAGTCGGCTTAATACCAGACTCAGATCGAAGACCAGGAAAGTGCAAATTGCCCCTGGCCGGGCCACAGAGATCGGATATCCATGTGTTCATATCGCAACGAAAGCGAATTCGGAATCAATCGCTTTGACTTGGTTTATTTTTGTATGTGGAATGGAGATTTGCTACTCTCATTTTAATTGTTACAGCTCCTCTCTCTTGAACGAAAGTGAAACCCTCAGCCGAAACAGTTGGACAGATTAGTTAACGCACACACACACCACCACCAGCATGAAGATGAATGCAAACTTATCTCAAATCTGTGCTTTCTATTCCCAGTTACAATTCGAGTGGCCAAAAACAAAAGGCGGCCCGCAATACCCTCTGCTGCATCTGAGTCCACGCACAGACACGAACTGAAGCCCACAAAAAATTAAATACAGTCATCCGACAAATTTACATATCAACAAATACCTGAAACACAACAAAACATTGATTAGGTTGTTAGCATTGAAAACATCAAAAAGCAAACAAAAGTCAAAGGCAAACAGCAGAAGAGTCCAAAGAATATGTAAATAACCCTCTCGAGAGACCCGGCCTAGACATCCTGTAGAGTCGATAAAGGGTTTGGCATTTCAATGAAGAAATGGAAACAGAAACACACACACACACACAATTGTTATTCAAATGCAATCAACGATTCCCCAAAGGAAATATCTACTTAAAATTAATGAAAAAATCGAGATATAGAGAGCGATGGAGGGGGAGACAGGTAGGTGGGAGGAGAACGAACCTGCCACTGCATTTACCCAGAATCGAATAGAACAGAACCTGAGATCGTGATTCAACCGCAGAAACTTCATTTGTAATTATATGGTCAGAGATCGAATACTCCGACGGCGACTCATATTTGACTGATTGATTGGGGCTGCTGTAGGAATGCCAATAGAGGTCCCAGTCTCATCAGTGAATCAGTTTTAGCGAGAAACTTTGAACTTGATTGCCGTCCGACCGTTTGGCTGTTCGTCCAAGCCATATCAAGAAGGCAAGTCCCGTTTCAATGGCCAACCAACTAATTTATTCATGAGATTTCAATTTTCTCCAACTCTTTTGTCATGACAAGGTGGCTGATCTGAAAGTCCACGCCATTCCACCATAAATATTCAGACATCAGAACAGAACCCTTCACCCAGTGCTTGTGAGGGATTATGTAAGGCAGGTGCCACGAGAGGAGGAGGCGTGGCCTCCCAAAGGCAGAGGCACACAAAAACCAGCGCGAAAATTGCTCCATCATCATCATTATTATTGCTGTGACGACCTCGTTCGGCTCTGATATTTGTTTGCTCTGTACGAGTATGGGTACGGGTATTTAGAATGCACTAAGCCAGCGACAATTGATTCGATGATGAACCTTTCGGTTTCAGCAAGTGATTGAAAACTGTTTCGACGCACACAGATCGGATCGGCTGGGGCTTAACCAATAACCGAACAATGGATGTGCTCTCGAATGTGCACAAGTCAATGGAAACATTTCATTTCATTGCATTTGATTGGCGATGGAGGACAGGACAGGACAGGACAGGGCAGTGGCAGGGAGGAAAGCCTCAATTTGGTCTTTTGTGCCAATTATTTACACTTGAGACATAAATCAATGATGTCGATGCTTAGGCCGATTGTTTGGCTGCGGCTTGGGCTGCCATTTAAAACCGCATCGCGACCGTTACTAAATGGCGAGCGGCACAGATTTGTTGTAAATTATAGATATATTTTTGTAATTTTTTCGCTTAATTATTTCCGTTTGTTTTTCCGTCGAATTAAGTCTGTGTTTCCTTTGTTTATGGTAAAGTCTTCCTTCGAACGGACACAGGAAATTTACTCTTGAATTAACTGAACAAACACACTCACACACATAGACAGCGGCGCAGGCGTAGGAGTTGCTTCTCTTCCGTTCTCACACTCTCTTCCCCCTGGATTGCTGATTGAAGAAGGTTCAAAAGTCGCGCAGGCGCAGCCGACAACACGAAGCGAAGCGAAACGAAACGAAACGAAATATAACGTTGACAGAGCGAGAGCCACTGAACGTTGTTGTTCGCGTCTGTTTTAAGACTGAAATTCATGGCTTGATCAAGAGCCAACGCAGGCGCACATTTACTCTCTCTCTCTCTCTCTCTCTCTCTTTTAGAGCCGCTCTCTGCTTGTGGTGGTGGTGGTGGTGGATCAAGGCATATGCCATGTGCTCGTATAATTCCCGCTCTACGAGTCAGATATCAAACTCTCTCATAATTACTATGGTAATACACTCTCTGGGTGGATGTTTGTGTGCCGAGAGTGAGCACGAGAGAGCAAGAGCGAAGTGCATTGGGCTTGTCTGTGGATTTACTGGGCCAGACGCGACCCGCTTGTGATTGTAATGGTTAATAGACTTGCAGTGCATTGAACCCCCACTCCCTCGGTTCTTGTGGGTGTCTTGGATATTTTGACAGCTGCAGCATCCGAGATTTTTACGACCGATCTTGGTGTTGCCCATTTGCCTGCCGCTCCAGTTGCATCATCGCAGGGCGGACACATGGCGGTGCACTCACGCTTATCTCTCGACACTGTGCAACGCTCCAGTGAACGCGCTCGTGCGCAAAGTCAATTAAAATGATCACAACAATTCCGGAGAACCCCTTCACCCGGTGCGAGGACATGATATGATAGGGTGGGACCATCGTGGTGTGTAGGGGTTGCTCTTGCTGCCGGCGTTGATTGTATTTTCATCCATTAAATGCAGTCCAAACTAGAAACACAACAACCTAAATTCAAGAGCACACATAAATCAAAATTATACAAATGAAAAAAAGAAAAAAAAGGATTACACCTCCACCCCTCCTCACGTCCCGGCTAATTGCGAAACTTTTTCGAGTTGATATCATTTCGATTAGCTAATGTGCGGCTCCGGCTCTCCCGCCACTGCCTATTAATCAAAACCAACCGACAAAAGTGCGGGCCAGCCCAACTAAAAATATCGTTATTGTATTTTCTTACAAAAATCCGGGGGAGAGTGAAATGTGCTTTACCGTTGGGCGGCTGGACCGGCGTCTACAGGTATTACAAAATGGACCAAAAACGGTTAGCTCATTTCCATATGCGTTCGGCGCTTCAGTCTTTCGTTTCTCCAAACGATCGAAAGAAGAGATTTCGTCGGCCAGCCAGAATGAAGAATGAAAGAATCGAAGAGATATTTGCTGCCTGCCAAACAATAATTTAACCAAAGAAAAACCACACTTCCTCTGCATAAAGAGGGAGAGGAAAACAAAGGGAAATCACTTGTCGCTGTCAGTTGTACATGGCTACACTTTTTATGGTTTCCATTTCCATCCCGAGCAAAGGAAAACATCAACAGAAAAAAAACACAAGAGAGAAACAAAATGAAGACCGCAAGTGCCTGGAAAAAGTCGACCTGCTTTGGGTTTTCCACTCTCGGATTCCCAGAACGAGATTGAGGGGCAAAGGCCACAACAAACATAATAAATTCGAACATTTTTGTGGCACTTGAAAACGGAACGGAGACGACTCAGGGGAGGCTAGGGAGAGGGAGAGGGAGGGGATCGCCTTGCCTGGGCTCAGGTTTTGTATGCTGTAATTTATGCCAAGTGGATGGAATTTCGATCCCCGAACAAGTAGCCAGTTGTAACCTCAATTAAAACTGAATTTATGCCACAAATGAAAAGCAATAAAGAAAACACTCTGCTCGGCTGCTGCTACCTGGAGACATTTTTCGTGTCTCTTCTTGCATGCGTGATCCCCTTCCCCTTCCCCTTCCCCTTCCCCTTCCCCTTCCCATTCCAGTGGTGTGTGCGTGTCCATGGAGCATTTCGAAGATCGCGAGACAACATAAATTGTGCCACTAACTGCAATTTGGGTATTAACTAAACACGAACGAGAGCGGAACTTGAACGCATGTTCGGAACGCCAGAAAGTCCTTCCTATAGTGAGGCAGGTGCAACACACGATCTAGAATGAGCTGGAGGTAATAAAACAGAAAACAGCAGACGGAAGAAAGAGAATTGTCTTAGCTTTCATTTATCTATGCAAATGCAAAAAAATCGCTCGCGCAACTCCCCTTCCACCACCACACCATGCATTCGATGATGGGTGGGTGGGGATGGGATGGGATGGGAGAGCCCGAATCTTGGGAAATGCCTCCTGTGAGGATTGAACTCACGACCCCTGGTTTACAAGACCAGTGCTCTGCCACTGAGCTAAAGAGGCCCACATTTTCAGGGCGTCCCAGAAGCGAATTTCTACCGCCAACTGTCTCAGAACAAGAGCTGGGCTTGCACTTCGTCTGTACTAAAATTGTATCTTTGTTCGAGTATCTGCGACACAAAAGATAGCATGCGGCAGACCAGACGGCGAATGAAAGCGAGGGGTGAACATATGTTGACACAGTTGTTCTAGATCTTGTGTTTGTGCCCGTTCTCTTTCGAGCTGATAAATGCTTTTAAATGTAATTAAAGGAAAATGCTGTGGCAAAGGTGAATGAGAGTTTGGGCAGAGGAAGGGCGAAGGAGTGGCGGACGATGGAAGACCCAAGGTCGGGAGGCCGACCGGATATTAATTTCACAAAAATTACACACATTCGGCGGATAATCAACATTAAGATCGGCTCTCGGGCGCTGCGCTTCAGTGGCCCATGACAATTAGGGCCAAAGAAATTTCGGGCCAGCTTCAACTCCGGGCCTCACCTGTTGCCAAGAGTCGAGAGCTGTTGATGGGAGATGGAGCCATTAGGACTGAAATGAAAACGACATGCCCAATGAACAAACATTTTCACATCATCATTTTGATTGGCACGCATGTCCGCGGGTGTCTGTTTCTACTTGCGTGTACCCGACTCTTGCGTCTTGGTGTTGAGTGTTGAGTGCAGTTCGATTTCAGTTTCGAGGCAGCAGTGCGTGCAAAATGGATCAACGATCTTTGCGCATCAGTTGCAGCCAGGTCGCTGGCGGAGCGTTTGTCTCTCTTTGGCCAGGCCGGGAGTTTCCTCCAGAAATGACCCAAATGCCCAATCGATTAGGACCTCATGTCGCACCCAATTGTAGAATTTTCACACAGGGCGCACAGCAGGATGATGAGGCAATTGCCTGAAAATCGAAGAAAAAGTGAAAGAGCAACTGTCGCGTGCTGTGCTCTGAGCCTCTACACCTTTAACAGCTGCTATTAATGTGTCTCTGAGGGGAAGGGAGAAAGGAATGCCCAAATTGCCGCTAAATCGCATTAAAACGAGTACACATAAACCGCAAAATAGTTTCCAATCCGCATCGTAAACCTCTTAATTCTCTCTATCTGAAACTGTATTTTTTTGCCAGTCCATCCGAAAAGTGTCAAATGGAAACAAAGGATCAGAGAATTGGGTAAAAAATTGCCTGATTTAGTGTAAAATTGCTGGGCAAGAGACAAAAATCAGACACGCCGCAATAGAAATATGCGGCTAATGCCTGCCGACAGCCAAAAGGATCGTCATTAGCATCCCGTAAAAAGATCGAACGACAAAAAATTGCCTAGGAAGAGCGAATACTGCCCGGTTGCAGTAGCGAGGGCTACCAATTCATCACAGTCTGTCACTCCTCATCCCTGTCTTTCGTCTGGCCGGGCCCATCAATCTCAGGTTGTAACTGTATTACAGGGACATGCAGCGTGATGTAACAGCTTACCAGGCTGATCCCTGGTGCTGCGCCACGTGCCACGTGCCACATCCAGTCGCGCTGTCCTGTCCTGTGCTCTCCTGTCCTGTCCCTTCCCCTGTGCAGCTGCTGTTGCCGCCGACGCCGCCGCACTCAACATTTTCAACCCCCTCAGAAGGGGTTTCAATCGGGGGATTTCGGGATGGCGGGAGGGAGTGGTGGCTGGCAGTCTACTTTTTCCCGTTTAGCTTTTGTTTTCCACTTGAGCTGAAGCACTTTCCATTGTGCTGCCTTTGCACACACATTGCAGTGCACGTTCCGTTCGTGTTTTGCTTTCTTTTCGCATTTTTCGAGTTTTTAATTAATTTGAACTGATTCCAGTCTGGAGCACTTTCCAAGCAACGCGTCTACCCCTAATGGAAACAAAATTAAATTATCGCTTTTGTGCACTTCTATTGTCCCCCACCGCCCAGTCACAAGTGGAAGGGGCGCCACATGTGGCGAAGAGTTTTATTGGTTGAACAGGGAAATGGGAAAAACTAGAATCACAGCAGCAAATGTCAATGAAGGAAAGAACTAGGACAAGAAACGAGTTGATGAAAGGAAATGGTTCAAGCTGAGGGAATAATGGAAATTTGATGCCTTCCTTTGATCGAGGGACTAAGAACCACAATCTAAAGTGCGCTGAGTGAAATGTTCACACGTTTGCAGTTATTCATCTAGAGACTTTATATCTATAACCCCTGCTATTAGACTAAGACAATTTATGGTCACAAATGTGTTGAATAAACACCACACACCCGCATCAGTCGCTCAATGAAATTTCGATGGAATCACTATACAAATCAGAGCCCAGACAAAACACAAATTGCCAACACAACTTGATTTTTTGATCAACGTAGTGGACCTTAATACATTTATGTAAATGCTGATCCAATCGGTTGAAATTAATTAAGTGGCACACTTTAATTTGCATAAAAGACCCAAAGACGGGACAGACGAAGGAAACAAAAATATAACAAATCAAAGCAATCAAGTACAAGATCTATAAAATCCATTTTCAAGTCTCAGGTTCGTTCAGACAATGGCCAAAATGCAAAAAAATTGATGTTATAAATTATTTATGACGTTTTCAAAATGTCAACAACCAAATTCGTCGCCCACCTTAATGACATTTTGGCCGACATTTCAAATTCTGGAAGGGGGCAGGCGGTTGGCGGTTGTTGCGCTGTCTAAGAGGCACATAATTATTTGTTGTTTGTAATTGTTGTTGCTGAATGCCGCCCAAAATGGCACAAGGACAGACAGGCAGGAAGGAGAGCAGTTTGGCCAAACACAATTTAGTTGCTCGAATTTATTTCGTTTTCAATTGGTTTGTGTTTGCAGTGCACAGTACGAGTAATGGTCATAAGACAAGTAGATAAACAGCAGAGAGAACAAACCATGAACAGATGCAAAGCGAAACGGAAGCGGATTGCACAGCGGAAAACAGGCACAAAACGAAACGCAAATGCTAGAACTAGTCGATGTCTAAACAAATACCCTTTCGTCTGACTAATTAGGTAGAGGTTTGAAGCGTTTGAAATGTAAATTCAAAAGACACCTCCTCTAGTCATCTCCTCTCGGCAGGGTATTAAAACAAACAAAAAACTCGAAATGCAACGGAAGTCTAATGAGTATTTGTGTGCAATCGAGAACCTTAGAGGTGGGCTGGGAAGAGGAAACAACAAAATAAACTGTAATTAACTGTCGGCTCTCGCATGAACATGAATCAAAGCGGTATGTGGTCCCTGTGGAGGGGGGAGGCCGGTCATTTATTCCGCCTGAATTTGCATTCGCATTTGCATTAACATTTGCAAGTTACCCAGACCGACGAAGGGTCAGAGAGTGGACGAAATGCATTCGGTATCCTGCCTGAGGAGCCCAGAGCTGCACTGCCACAATGCACTATAATTAGGGGTGGTTGAGGAGGATGCTCACGGATGCGACTCCCGAGAGTGATAAATATTTTGCGCCTGGATGACAGATCATAAACATTGTACAATGACGTCTGTGGCAGTGGTTCGATGCGATTACATTTATTGACAATGTTCAATCGGGAAGGACGAGGCGGCATCCTTGGAGTGCCTCAACTGTACTACAAGTGACAGCTGTCGGCGAGGGTTGGCAAATCCGCTGTAAGCCCTGATGATTACATTGTTTTTGACGCAGACAATAAAGAAGCCAAGAAGCGACTGAAAACCCTTCCATGATTGATGACTGATGGCACGCTGTCATGTCCAGTTGACAGTTGTCGGGCCCTGCTAATATTTTCTAGCACTGGTTCAGGCCACGGTCCCGCTCCGAAGGGAGTTACATTACGGCTAGACTTCAATGGCCAAAGTCAGTGTGCCGTTTCCCTTTCCCTTTCCTATTTCCATTCAACAGCTTAGTGAAAATTTACATACACAAAAAGCCGTAACCAACATGATGCACCCTTAAGGTGCGGCTTGGGTTTCGCTTTTCATTGTGCATAATAATGCATTTCACGGCGGGACACCCCGAAAGAGAATCAAACGAACGGGCAAAGTGGGCGTTGTAATGTTGACACTGTAATTTACGCATTTCACCTTTTATTTTTGGGCGCTTTAACGGCTTTGCATCCAGCTTAAATGCCAAAGGGCTGAACTATGGTAATTTGATATGCGGAATATGCTGACGGCGGCCAATCACTCGTACAGTTGTGCCATCGATGCTCTGAGATGCAAATGTAACAGAATTCTGTTACTAACAGCTCGGGCGACCCAATTAGGTGTTACATCTTGCCACTTCCCACGACATTTTCTTACAATTTACCCATAACAAATTGCCTCTTGGCATAATGAGAGCTGCCTCTCAAACACGCCCGCAAATGGGGCATTCTCATTGAACTTCGACTTTCCTTCATTAGTCAAAGATGCTAGACAGCAGCTGCTCGACTCAAGTGCCGATTCCCAGATAAGGCAAACATTAATTTACTTTGTCATGCACTCAATTCTCGCATGTAATTGAAACTTTTTGAACAACCCGCGCATAGCAACATCAGCCACTGCAGCCAGAGGGCGCCAGCTTCATGTGCTGCTTTTGCCACGCGCCTCACTCAAGCCTCTTTAGCTCAGTGGTAGAGCACTGGTCTTGTAAACCAGGGGTCGTGAGTTCAATCCTCACAGGAGGCAATTTTTTAAAATCCAAATTATTTTAGTTATTTTTTTTTAATATTTAAAATTGTGCACATATTTGTATTGTTATTTTTAACGATATAAAACAGTCTGCTTTATTTTTTCTAAGTAATACGTTGAACTCCATCCAATAACCTCACACACTATTACATTAAATCTTACCAGTTGTTTAATTTTTAATCTGCAAAAAAAGAAAATATAAATCAATTAATTTTAAATGATTCTTGCCTCCTGTGAGGATTGAACTCACGACCCCTGGTTTACAAGACCAGTGCTCTACCACTGAGCTAAAGAGGCGAATAACCCGATCGCGCCATACAACACACTTGATATTGGGACAACTTTACTGCATGATGTTTCTCCGTAGTTCTCCGATTTTTAACCCAAATTAAGAACTTTCAATCAATTCTGAAAGCATTTTTGTGTAGGGTAATTACAGTTCCGAACCGAATTAATACCCGAGTGATATGGGGTTGATTTGTAGATGCTTCTAGACGGTATTTGTTAGTAAACAAACGCTGGCCGTGCACTCTTTGCATGCGTTCTCTCAGCGATCTCTTGTTCTCTCCCACTGCTCTTTAGTTATTTGGGTGGCGTTCTCTTCGGTCTATAAATAAAATGCCAAAATGCTGTCTTTATACCACACGTTGTCGTCGTCGTCGATTTCCCCGAATTTTCACTTTCAGTTTGTCTGCAGCTTTTCTGCCGGGAGTACTCTAATACCGAAAACTATTCAAAACTTGCATAATTTGTGACTCTAAAAACTGACACAGTAAAATGAAAACTCCACTCAGCCAGAAGACGGGCTTCTTTGCCGAATACTATCTGAAGCTAAGGGAGCAGGCCGGGGCCGGAGCCAGCTGCGAGGCGGATATATCCAAATTGTCGGAGTGTAAAAGCGATGAGGAGCGCGTGGCCTATGTGGATCAGCTGCCCTGGGTGCAGTCTGGGGATGCCAACCTGCTGGTGAGGCCGGAATTCGATAGTAAGAGTGCCCCCCTGGCCGCGGAGATCAAGGAACGCGCCACGGCTGCCTTCAAGGCGAAGAAATGGCTGGAGGCGATGGTGCTCTATACCAGGAGCTACATGTCACTGCCCAGTGAGAACGGTGAGACGTACCCAAAGTGGATTTGGCAATATATTTCTTAAATACCGATTTCCAACAGCTGCTGAGATCTGTATTGTGCTGGCCAATCGATCTGCCACTCTGTACCATATGCAGAAATATCAGTAAGCATATACCGGAAGAGAGGAAAGTTCTTGAAAATTAATTCCGATTTATTTGCAGGGAGTGCCTCATCGATATCAGGAGAGCCATCGACCTGGGCTACCCCAAGGATTTGATCTACAAGCTGTACGAGCGACGGGCTCGCTGCTACATGGCCCTCAAGGATTATCCCCACACGATTGAAGCCTTCAAGTAAGATCAAATCGTCACCTTTCCTGCTATGCCTCACTCTACCATTCATCTGTGTTCCCTAGAAAATGCATCTCAGCCATGGACGACTCCGCCCTGACATCCGACAAGAAAGCCAAGCTAAATCTGGATGCAATGACCATGATCAAAATGCTGCTGCAAGATCCGCGTACGGCTAAGCAGGCGGCCAAGCAAGAGAAGCAGAAGATCGCCCTCGATCAGGCCACAGCTCTCCCGGCCGAGAAGGAGTATGTGAGTCCGCTGGTGAGGATCGATCGCAACCCGCAGGAGGGACGCTTTGCCCGCGCCGCAGCCGATGTGAAGGCCGGCGAGGAGCTGCTCGTGGAGCGTCCCTTTGTGTCCGTCCTACTGGAGAAATTCGCCAAGAGCCATTGCGAAAACTGCTTTGTGAGGTGAGTTGATGGGAGAATATGTTGAAAATCATTTGACGGCAAGCATTCCCCTCCAGGAGTGTGGTTCCCGTGGCCTGTCCGCGGTGCGCCGATGTCATTTACTGCTCGGAGCAGTGTCGGGATGAGGCGGCCAAGAAGTACCATAAATACGAGTGTGGGATCGTGCCCATCATCTGGCGATCGGGTGCCTCCATCAACAATCACATTGCGCTGCGGATCTTTGCCAGCAAACCGTTGGAATACTTTTTGCAATTGAAGCCAACGATTGATAAGGAACTCTCGCCAGAGGAGCTACTAAGGTGAGTCCAATATGTTTCCCAACTTAATTCGGATATTCTAACTCCCTTTTCAGTCTCCCCAAGGACGACTTCCGACGCGTGGCCCAGCTGGAACGGCATCAGGACAAACGGCAGGCGTCGAACTTCTTCCAGCACGTGCTGATGGCCCGATTCCTGACCAAGTGCCTGCAGTCCTCTGGCTACTTTGGCGCCGAGCCCCAGCCGGAGCAGGTTCGAGCGATTTGCTCGCTGATGCTGCGCAGTCTGCAGTTCATTCAATTCAACACCCACGAGGTGGCAGAACTGCACAAGTACAGCTCTACGGGCAGGGAGAAGTCCATCTTCATTGGCGGTGCCATCTATCCCACCTTGGCCCTGTTCAATCACTCGTGCGATCCCGGAGTCGTGCGCTACTTCCGGGGCACCACGATCCACATTAACAGCGTGCGACCCATCGAGGCTGGCCTGCCCATCAACGAGAACTACGGACCGATCTACACGCAGGACAAGCGCGAGGAGCGCCAGGCCAAGATGAAGGAGCTGTACTGGTTCGAGTGCTGCTGCGATGCCTGCATAGACAACTGGCCCCTGTTCGAGGACCTGCCCCGAGACGTGATCCGCTTCCGCTGCGAGGCGCCCAACAACTGTGCTGCCGTGATCGAAGTGCCACCCAGCTGCAATGACTTCATTGTGAAGTGTGTGACCTGCGGCGAGGTGACCAACATTCTGAAAGGACTCAAGGTAATGCAGGACACGGAAATGATGACGCGCACCGGCAAGCGGCTCTACGAGACCGGGGAGTATGCCAAGGCGCTTCAAAAATTCATCGACCTTATCCGCATCATGTACGATGTGCTGGCCCCACCGTTCCCCGATTTCTGTGAGAGCCAGCAGCACCTGAAGGACTGCTTCCTCAACCTCGGCAATGTGTACAATCTGGATTGATTCGAAGCTGCTGCACTTTATTTACTATTTACTTTCTGTTCGAAGTATTTATTACAACCGTTTTTCGCTCGAAATGTTACAGCAGTTGTTTGTTTCCATTGGGATTTCCCCACTTAGTAGTAGTAGTAGTAGCCGCCACAGCGTCCACGATGGAGCTTACTGCAACCGGCCACGTTGTGCCTGGAGAAGTAACAGCAGCGATAGCAGCTTATTGACGGCCGCCAGCTGCCAGCGACCCAAGCTGCAAATTAAAACACAAACAGAATGAACAAAAATGACCCCGAACCCACTCTCCCTTCAATACGTAGCAGATACTTACGTGCACAGACCCCATTCCGATTGCCGTAGTCCTTCTGCTCTTTCAGATAGCACCGCTCAGCCTGCTCGTTCAATATCCAAGGATTTCTGGTGGTGTAAGTAGGTCGATATTCGTTTGTTGGTGGTGCGTATGGTGGTATATAAGACGGAGGTGCTGCTGTGGCCTTTGTGGTTGTGGGAGCTTCTGTAGTCGTTGTTGTGATGGGCTCTTTGGTTGTGGTCGCTGGTTTTGCTGTGGGTGCTGGAGTCGTTGCATCTTCTGCGGATCCTGCACTCATAGCTTCTTCCGTGGATGCACTTGTCGTAGCTTCTTCTGCGGGTGCTGGAGTCGAAGCTTCTTCTATCGGAGTGGACGCCGTAGGTTCTTCTGTCGTACCCTCTTCTGTGGTTAGGATGGACTCTTCCGTTGTTGGCCGTGGAAAATCCTCAGGATACTCAGGTCTTATGTCCTGTGCACCAACGGTGAGCACCAGCAGCAGCCACAGCGAAATAACCGGAAATGTGAGCGACAGTTGCATTTCGTTCGCGTTGTGTTGTCGCAGGCTGATTGCATTCAACTGAAACTGATCGTCAGTCCCTCTAAGCGCTGGTAGCTTCGGTCGGATCTTGGGCCCTACGTGATGACAGCGAAAATTACGAGTGCTGAGGGCAGCAGCTTCAGTCTCTGATAAGAGAACACTGCCAGGCACAACAAGCACTTGGGATGACTAACATTCTGAGGCCCATATTATGAAACCTGGATGCTCACTGACATCCACTTGTATAGATTGAATGTGATTCAGAATTGCCTCTCACGGAATATCTGGTGACACCTCCCCACATGTCCGCATGCATTTCTGTCAGTGTAGCCTGACAATTGCTTATCAGAACTTGAGGTGAAATTGACAATTGTGTGGCTCACAAATTGCTTGCGGGTGGCTGAGCACGCGTGCGCAACCCACCTTGTAACACTTTTCTGCTCGTTTTCAGCATTTTCGCTGGCACTGTAACCCGCATAAAGCCAATCAAGGGAAGAGCGAGACGAACTGTCGATGGAATCGAACGATGACGTACTTACAATACTTTTGCTTATGCGTCAATAGCAATGCCAAGGGAATTCGGTAATGAATTATTCAATAAACAGAATGAAAACATTCCTAATGCTTGGGGAAACCCAATTTGATGATAAGATTGACTGATTAAACGCATTCCGTCAACTCAAGTGCATATTGTAAGGGGCTGAAAGGCAACAATTAGCACAACCAGCTGAGAAATTATTCCAGTAAATCGTTGATTACAATACTATATTGACCCCAGGTGGCACAACGACTCAACATAAAATGTGTGCATAAAGATACCAAGAATTACAAAAAAATGTTTACATTTATTTGAAAAGTGTTAGCGCGTACACAAAGTCGCGTGGGTTTTAGCTAGAGCTTCCAAATATATTGGAAGTCGCACTATACATCAGGGCACCTCTTTCCATTGATATTGCATTTGAAGTTACAGTTAGTTTGTTCTGGGCTACAGAGTAAACCCCGTCCGATTCACATATATTCGGTACATATTCGCTTATCAAATTAATTGAATTTTGTATTACTTTTTAATAGCCGTCATTTCCTACTCGTTCAACTGAAACAACGATTTAATTGGCCACACCAGAAGAATAATTAAGAACTATTCGATCGTGAATTGTTGTCCAGATCGGTAGATATATATATATATATGTATGTAACTCGGATTCGAGACCTTATTTTCGGTGGCGGAGGGGGGGCATGACAAATAATCGAAACACATTTGATCACCAAGTTTCGCTATTATCCTGTCTCTTAGAACTATTTCTTATTGCTAGCTCTTTGCTAATTGCATTTAACGCAATGGAGTGACGAGAGTTATTAAGCTCCAACAAAAGCAAAACAACACTGACTTATTTACAATATATTAGTACGTTGCGTTTGGGTTTCCGTTTGCTTCCCAAGAGCCCCTCAGTTTAGGTAATTAGAAGCTATGTATACATGGCGGAGACTCTTTTGATTTGATTCTGTTATGTTTCGCATGCAGTGGTGCAGCAGCGCTGCCTGCTCAAGGAGATTCCATAGTTACAACTTAACTAGTTGGTCAAACAAAATAAGAACTAAACAAATATGACTACTTTTTGGTATTGCAAGCACACCTAGCTGTGTGTGTGGGTGTGTGTTTGTGGGTGTTGGTAAGGTTTGTTCTTAGCGTCGTTAGCTCCACGAGAGATCATAGCCCTTCCAGTTGGCATTGGGGGCCAGATGCACGCGTCGCTTGCTGTAGTAAAACGAGACGATGCCGTGATAGGCAGTACGTGGCACCCCGCTCTGCAATCAAAAACAAAACGATTGTTACTACGCGAATGAATATATCATGATGAACTCACCTTGAAGTCATCCATGAGCCCTAGCATCTTGGTTATCCGCTTATATTGCTCCCGCGTGGTGTATTGGATGCGGACTGGTCCCTCGGCGGCTATCAGGTTGCGACGCAGCTCATCGTACGTAACGATGGGATACGTATAGACACTCTGCACAAAGTTCTTATCATAATTATCCTAAAACAGATGCGAATCATTATCAAGTTCAGGCAGGGATACACAAGTGGACAAACCTTTAGCAAATGGCTCATATTGATTTTTGTGAACTGCACAAAGTCCTCGCTGAGCTTAATGTGTTTCAGATACTTATCAAAAAACAGCCCACTGAAAATAAACAAAACAGAACACATATAAATCATTCGTTACGGACCGCTTTCCACAATTGTGGCGCTTATCTCTTACTTTGATACGCCTATTTTCCCGAAAGTGCGAGTTCTAGATATCTCCGGTCGAATGCACACGCGATGTTTTCGCTGGGCCGGATGACGTATCCAATCATCCCAGAAGCTAAATTTGTTTAAAGGCAATTAGCAATTGGATGGTGTCGGTATAATTGGTAGACTCACGATTTGGGCCATTTAACTGAGAGCTCGCCCCACAGCTCTTTGGTGAGCATCCAGCCGAGGCCGGGGAAGAAGTCGGTGCGATAAAGCAGCTCTGGCTTCGACGCGTCCACAACAGCAGCCTTGCCATTGTCATTCCAGGCGGAGACGCACCACAGACTTGGGTCCTGTTTGAGCAGCTTGTGTGTGCCCAGGAAGTACTCAAAGAAATCTGGCGCCACGTTCAAGTCATCCTCTACAATGATGGCGAAGTCGAAACCAACTTTAAAAGTTGTGTTCAGAGCCCAGCCATAGTGTCGGGCTATCTTGTAGTAGCCCTTGAACTTCTTCTCCTTCGGGAGGACTTTGATGTCGCTCTGGTCCGGCTGCTCAATGAGGGTCACCTGATTACCGAAGGAGAGGATAACCTCCTTGGTGTCCTCATCGCCACAGTCCTAAAATAATCAAGAATAACAATGAATAACCGCTTGCTGTACTTATGTTTCCCCCCTTCTCACCTGTGACACAATAATGGGAAATTGCTCCATGCTGGGACGATATTGAACCAGATTATCGATGCACTTCTTGACGGACACCCGATTGCAGGCAAATACCAGTACGGGAAAGACAGGCTCCCCATTGCCGATGTATGTTCTCGTTGGTATCGGCGCCAGGGTTTGCTTTGCCACATGTTGATCCAGCAACTCCCCTGAAATCTCGGCAGCCACTATGCTAATCTGGGGCGTGGAGACCGTCTGGGCTTGCTCATACTTCGCTTTAACCAACTGGAAGAGATTCACGGCCATGTTGTGACTTTTGTGGTTAGCATCTCTCGCCTCGACGTTGAGACGGTACAGCTGATGCGCCTGAGTCCTGCTCAAGTTCACTCCGGTGTTGCGGAGCAGTAGATAGTAGGTGGCGTAGGTCCACGTTATTAGAAATCCAACTATAAGCAGCACTTTGCGTGATCGCATCTTTGGGGGGTTTGGTGGGTGGGCGTTCACTGCACTCCTTGTCTACTCTGGCATTGGCATTCAACTGACGATCGTCACGCGTTTCGCTTTGCCGTTTATCGGTGGAAATGGAATTTGAATTGGAAGCCCTGTATAGCAGCTGTTGTCGTGTTGGTTGAGCCCTCTTGGTGAGCAGCCGTGTCCAAAAAGCGTGTCCAGCATCGGGCATTAGCATCTGGCACTGCGCAAGCTGGCTACATTTACCGTCAGACTCATTGCTGTCGTCGTGGACTGACCGCCAGGCTGGCAAAACAATACCTTTTCGCCAAATCGAATTGCGGAAATTACACGTTGTCAGGTGGTACGAGAACTTTATGCAGCGCTCACTCCAGCTGGTGGACTCCAGTTTCTGGTTGCCTCTGGTGCTTTGTTTAGCTGCTCCTTTCTTCTACAATTGCCAGCTGTAGTATTGTTTGCTGGAAACTGGAAATTACTCGGTTTGCATAGTTTACAAAAACAAAAATAAACTATGCAAACGCCAGTTGTACGCAGTGTGACCGCGGAATTATCGATCAAATATACCGACTGACCCTCGGGAATATACCACAAAATACCAATGCATTTCCAAAATACACTGTAAATATACCGTAAATCTTAAATTATTTGTTTAGATTTTGCTTTTCTATTCAACATTACTAGCTAGTTAAAACTCTCCGTGCTTAAACTATAATTTCATCCAATTTATTGATCATTTCTCCACAAGACTGGCTAGTTTTCACGACTTCCTTTTGTTGGAATGTTTACAAATTAAGTTTAAAACTAAAATGGTCAACCAACAAAAGTAGCATAAAACGTTACGTACGTGAAAATGGATTGCTACGTAGTTGACAAATTGTTGCTTGTCAACCGGTAGGTTTTGTATAGAATGTCCATTGTATACCCTAATTACATCAATTAATTATAAAATATTATTTTCAGAGCTGCTCTCAAACATTAATAATGATAATGATAATAATCGATATCTATAATCTGTTGAATTTCGTTGCGATAAATCTCCAACACGGATTGACTTGTTATTGCATTGATTGGAGCCTGAGGTTTCCTCAATTCGAGGACATCCATCCATCGAATGGTACTAAATGTTGCTTATTCCGTTCCAAATGTTGGGGAACACTGCTGCTCACTTTACGCAACATGCTGCTGGCGTTTCCCGTGCTGCGAAAGAGAAATATCCCTTTAAAAGAGAGAGAAAATTCCCCAAGGAAAAGAGAGAAACTCCTTGAGGGGCATTATTGAATGTACCTTAGAAATGGAATTTAATGGAATTTAAATTTACCATTATAGACAGATATACCGTAAATATACAATGAACTCAAACTTTTCAGAGTTTCGTTTATTTCATTAATTCATTTAGGTTTAGTCGTTATTTAAATTAGCTTAACAGTTACACTTAGGAGACTAGTAGGTGCTTACGAGTTAGACCGAGTTCACGTTTTTCCAAATCTGTTTTTATGTGTGTATATATATTTAAGTGTGTGTGTGTGTGTATTTTTATAAGAATCACTGTTGTCTGTCTGTCTGTCGCCTGCCTGCCATAAGTCGTTGAAAACTTAATTTACCGCATTCATTTAAAGTTAATTACGTTTTGTAAATGGCAGTTACACAAAGTTGTATAGGTGTATATTAGTAGTAGGTAGTACATTAATATTCCTTCCTTCCTTCATTGCCACTCTGCACGCAATTCCAACCTGATTAACATTCCTCGCTCTTCCGCTCGCCAGCCACTTGAGAGATTTACAGCTCGCCCTGTCCGTGTGTGTGTGTGTGTGTGTGTGGGTGTGTTTGTGGGCCAATGGATTTTACATCAGCCGCCAACTCAGGGCGCAGAGAAGCGTCCAGACACAGGCCAGGGACAGACCGGCCGCACTCGAACTAAGATGTCCTAGCTCTCGCTCGTCCACCACAAAGGCGGGCACAGCGCTGGCAGGCGTCTGCTCCACAGAGCTGCCGACAAAGTTGCCGCGACTGTTGCGGGCCAGGCGCTGATTGGCCAGCTTCAACTCCCGCAGTTTCTCCTCCAGCTGCAGGACCTCATCTGTTGAGCAGAATCAAAAACTATTAGCAAGAAGCTCCACAGAGCAATGCAAATCGCACAAACTCACTCTTGTTGACTCCCTCGATGTCGTTGACCTGCAGGAACATGGCCAACGAAATCTCGTAGACCTTATTCGCCGAGCTGATCTCCCGCTTGCGTCTGCCGAAGCCCACTTGGTTGTTGGAGCACTGCGTGCCCAGACACTTGTCCAGGCACACATTCACCGTGGCTCGGAACTGCACGTACGAGGAGTCGGGAAACTTGAAGGCCTTGAACTTGGCGCTCAAAATGTCGCCGTCGATGGTGTTGAAGTTCTCGAACAGATAGGGATCCACAGTGCATCTAGGGGCGAAGGAGAATGTCATGAACGGATGCAGGCATTGTCCGGAAACGGACTTACCCTTTGAAGATCAATGTTTCCGAGGAGGTGTGCGTGTCCGTGACATCCAGATAGTTTACACCCAAGCCATAGACAGGTGCCGAGTCCTCGTCCAAGTTGATTTCCATGGTCAAAGGAGTTCCCTTTGAATGGTTTTTGCATTAAATCAATTATACAATTGCGAGGACTTTTGATTTCTCTGCAACTTACCGACTTGACTGTCAAATCTCTGGTAAACTTCTGGCCATCCTGGCTAACGCCAATGGAGAGACGCGGCTCTGGGGCTCGTTTGGTCAGCGACGTGGTGATCTCCAGATCCCTGCAAAGCAGTCGAATGAGACAGAACTGGTTGAGTTCCCGCGATTGTGATTCAGGGGGTTTCTGTTCGTAATGAGCTGATGCTCGACGCCCAGCCATGGAGACGGACAGGCACGGACTCCCGCCAAAGGTGGTTGTAAATCAACGCCGGGCAATGAAAAACAAACATTGTATTGGATCGGATCGGATCGGTTTGGATGTTGGAGGAGAGGCTGGCTCAGAGACAGAGACTGAGGCCTGGACACGCCCCGCAATTAAATTGACTGTGGAGGTATTAACGCATATGAAGCCGCCGGCATCGATTTGGCGGCTAATTACCTCCTGGCAAGACAGTACGGACAGGGAGCTGAAGGGGAGACCGGGGATAGGTTTGATTTATGGCCCTTTTAGCTTGAAGTTGTACCAATCGCAGCCTGGAACGGCACTGGGCACTGGGCACTGGGCACTGGGCACTGGGCTGAAATGGGGCATTTAATATGCCATAAACTTGTGCATAGATTGCTCATAAAAATATGCATAGATGCTATTTTTTATGAGCAATTAAATTGCAAGGAGACAGCGGCAGCAACAGTGGCAGACGCAGCCGCAGCCGCAGCGGGAGCGGGAGCCCAAAAACTCACTCTGGTTCCTGGAAACCCGCCGGCAGCACATCGCGTTTGACCAGGCCGCGTCCAGAGTTAGAGTTGGAGTTGACGCTGGCGCTGGCGCTGGTCGTGGTACTGGTGGCATTCATCATGACATTATAGACGGGACCACTGGTGGTGGTGATGCATTTGACGCTGACAATCTCCTTGCTGCTGGCCGATTCGATGATGATTTTATGATAGTACACTTTCTTGCCCTAAAAGACAGAATGTGGGAGCTGAGTTAAGGATTGAACTTAACCATGTATCCATGGCTGAGACGCACTGTTAACTGGTTGACCATGCGCGTGACTCCGCACTCGTAGAAGTCGCTGAGGGAAAGACGGAAGACGGCCAGGGAGCCATCGATCTGCGGCTGGCAGCGCTCATCTGGATATCCCTTGAGACCTTCCAGGTAGATCTGTGCTGGGCTCTGGTCCTTCTCTGCGGCCGGCAGGCCAATGTCCACCCTCATCTGATCCTCTGAGCAGTGCACCTTGTGGGAGCCTGAAAGCAGCGAAAATGGAAATCAAATTGTGGCTTTTCTTCCAGCATTCTTCGTATACTAAAAAGTGGGCTAGCATGTCGTCAATGGTCAGAACTGGACTAGGCCTGGAACGGGCAACGCCTTCTCCACCACCACCACCACCATCATCATCATCATCATCATCTTCGTCCAGACGGACGAACGTGTGGACGAACATTGACGAGATGGACCCAGCAGCACTAACACTAAACAATTGCCAAACATAATTGCCATGTGCTGCTATTGGAGCGAGTTTGTGGCAAAAGTCTTTTGTTTTTTTTGCGCCCCTTCTATCGCGCTCTCTCTCTCTCTCTCTCTCTCTTGCAGCTGCTCTTTTTTTTTATTGAGTTGGCTTAATGGACCCGCAGGGCTGCTTTTCGAGGCTGGTGGAAAGCAAAAACCTGGCATTAGGCCCCAGACACACTCACACACTGCTTTGGTTTAGTTCGGTGCGCCTCGGTCGGTCGGTCGGTCGGTTGGTCTCTCGGTCTCTCGGGCTGTGGCATAATTTTCAGACCGAGTACACCAGGCCATCCAGGGGCCGGCAATCAAAATCCTATTACCGTCGAACATGTGTAGGATGCCACAAAATTATCGGCTTAAATGCTCTCTCTCTCTCTCTCTGCCGACGAACCCATTAGCCGGCAAGGATCTGGATCGGTGGATACCAGTGCCGTGCAGGAGGGCAGAGCAGATTACTGCAGACGGCAAAACTAATTTAAATAATTGACTCTAACTACTTAATCTGCGTACTAATGGCACAACGAATCTAACAATTTCACAATTTCAGTGCACAGATCGGAATTTCGCAGCCCTCCCCTCTCTCTCTCTCTCTCTCTCGCAGTCTCTTGGCTTCTCTCGGATTCATGGCCATGCAATGATTCGCTTTTAATTAGCCAACAAAAGAGTGAAATCCGCTGGAAACAATGAGATCGGGGAAAAGCACTGGGCACTGGTAATTAAAAAAAAAGCAATTGCAGTGGCCGTGGCTGTTGCTGTTGGCGCCCCCGGTTCTGGCAGAACGGAAGGGGCGCCGCCTGTGCCTTTTGTGTAATCGGAGTAGCAGCCTCAAGGTGGGCGTAAAGCAAGCGGCGCCTCGAGCAATGAAAATGAGGAAAACCACAAAGCGGGGAATGACTTCCGCCAAGAACAGACGATGGAGGAGGAAGCCACAGATCCGCTCCTGCGTGCCAATAAAACAAAAACAAATGAGAGGGCATTAGGAGTGCATTGAGGATGCCGGAGACGAGGCCCTGAAAAGGCTTGATGGACCTGCCAATTAGGGCAGACATGGAAGAAATCCATTGCACTGAGGGGATAAGAAAAATATACAAGAATCTTATTTCAGGAGAAAAATCTCTCTCTGTAGAAACCAATATACCCCTCATTGTCGATGTCTACTGGGCAGAGAGACGCCCACGAAACGATGACCAAGACTGGGGAATGCCAATGACGATGCCGAAGCAGGACCAGACCGAATGAAGCTGTTTGCCTCCAAATGGTGTGGTCTGTGGTCTGCGACTTGGGTGCGAAATAATTGAATTTTGAGTTGGTGTTCGCTTATTGATTGAATTTTTATTGCCCGCCGCTGATTACAATTTATTTGACACCATTTTTATGGGCCAAGCTCGTGAGAACTGAGAACTGGGAGCGGAGAGCCAGAGAACCAGAGAACCCTAAACCATTGCCACAGCCATGGAGAGCAAAGGTAGGAAGGACCAAAGACAGAACCACTTAACCCACATTTGGTGAGGGGAGCAAGTAAACGGGCTTCTGACGCTCTTCGAATCAGATTGAAAAGCGACTGGAGTGGGCGGCCGAAGTTGGATCGAAGTCAGATTCGGGCATTAGCATTTAACCTGTGAACATGACAAATCAGCAAAACGTGCCACATGCATGAACATGCCTCTGTGTGTCTGTCTCTGTCTTTGCCCCTGTAACAGCTCCTCCTCCTCCGCTTCCCTCCTCCCTCCAGCAGCATGAGTTGTACCGCAATCGTTGCGGCCTGGCATAAATTTCCATTACCAATAAATTTAAAAGAAATTACATTACAAGCAAAATGACCCGTAGCGAAATTCCGTGGAAAAGAACCTCAGAGCAGTGGGGCTATGAAATATCGCGGTGGCAGGGGCAGCCACCAATTCGGTGGGCCATCAACCAGCGATGGACTGTGGACAGGACAGGATTCAGGGGAGGAGTCGGCAGCAGTCTCCTCCTCAGGCTCCTCCTTCATATCACAATCAGCAGCCACGACAATGTTCCACGGCTCTCCTTCAAACAATTTGGCAACAAATGCGCGCGCACAATCAAATGAATGCACAAATCAATAAGACAACAGTTGCCGCTGCTGCAACAGCGACAACAACAACAACAACAACAACAACAACCGACAATTGCAACGTGCAACACCGTTTACAAGCCACGCCAAGCCGCAACAAGTCAGGCCTGGTGAATGTGGTGCAGAGGAGAGGAGGGAGGTGAAAATTCACCTTGGGCCAAAATAACCAAATCATTGCCATGCAAATGGCATCGTTTTGTTGCCTCAGTCATCGCCAGCTTCCCTCTCATTCCATCTCCCTCTGTGTGTTTGTGTGTTTGTGTGTCTACCATCCTCCCTCTGCATCTCTCACTCTTTGCTGCTGGGTGGAAGAAGAGTAGTCGTGAAAGGTGGGAAAGACATCTTCTCCGCCTTCTTCTACCACTCGTTCGGCACTCGGGAAGAGTTCACTCAGCCTCCACCGGTCCTCCTCCTACTGCTCATTGCTCAGCTGGTCTGCACTAAGAGAAATTGTAGTTAGGTCTGTCTGCAGTAGCAACTGAAAGCTAAGTTTCGTGTTGAATAGTTTAAAATATAAATGCCATCGAGCGCAAACTTTCTTTTGCTAATTAATCTACATAGTATCACAAGCTCTCTCTCTCTCTCTCTCTCCCGTTAAAGCTTGCGCTCTGCTTATTTGCGTTTATTTACGTCAGCGCTTGCTTGCATGTGATCTGAGCTTTCGGCTGCTGCTGAAGCTTTCATAATGCAGCTCCTTCATACATGCATATGTTTGTATGTATACATAGATAATTCGCACTGCCATACAGATGACTCCCACTGCCGTTTATATATGTAAGTAAATTGTGAATAATTTTCGTCTAATTTCTCTTGATGTACTCTTGCAGCCACAAGCAGTGTGGCAACAATTGTTTCATGAGTTGTGTGTGTGTTTGTGTTTGTGTTTGTGTGTGGCAACTCCAAATGCATCTCCATGTTGTGTCTGGGACTGCAAGTGCAACTGCAATTGCAATGGCAATTGCCGTGGCCATGGCCGTGGCTAGATTATGCAATTGTCTGACTCAATGTCTCCCGGACTCTGTCTCCTGGTCTCTGTGTGGGATTCCAGTCACGTTTCTGGCTGCGGCTTCGACTTCGGCTGCTGGTGGCATCGGCACCACCAACTAGAACTAGGTACATCTGGGCGATCAGCAAACTACTCGTATTTTCGGTATACTCTGTGGATCAACAGCTGGGAAGTGTTAGGCCTGGAGGCGTCCATCTACTCTTCCCACTAAACGGTAAACGGGGAGACAGATCCTCACTCACGTGGGGGAGGGGGGTGCTACGGCAGCAGCAGGGGGGTTTAATCCATTTGTGACTTTCACATTTATGACAAGACTTCGACTGATAGCAAATAACCTCTGTGCGAGTATAATTCGTTGTGCCTGCGGGTCCCCTCCGTCTCTTATCGAGTGAAATTGCCTGGCCAGGCCAGACCTGGCTTGGGCCACTAACTTGACACACACGACGCACGATTATCATCAATCTTGGGGGCTGGGGCACAGGAAATACTGGTAATTTTCCTAGGCCCCACCGCTATGGTGGGGCCCCATCATCCTTTTCAATGACCAATTACACTTAACGGCCATGCATACAAAATAAATTAGAAAACCTCAACTGCAGATGGGAATGGTACATGGCTGCAAACGGGGCAGGCAGGAGGTGCACGAACAGGAGGTGGAGGTCAGCGCCACTTGGAGTCGCTGTGGGTGTTGCCACGGCCTAATGGATAATGGCTCCACCAATATGCTAAGCAGTGTCAATGTGTCAATGTTGCCGCATAAATCCATCAAAGTGCGAACACAACAGTGGGATAGAAAGACAGAGAGAGAGAGAGAGAGAGAGAGCGATCAGGTGGAGAACTAAACCCGTTTTGGGACCACAAACTGGCTACAAATGTGATAATTGTAAAGCATTTAGTTGGGGATATTAGAGATCCATTCCCACTCCCTCTCCAGCTACTGCCCAGCCACCAGGAACACCACCAACCTCAAGTGATCTGCACGCCCTGGTTGGTATCTGGCGGCGGCGGCATCTTCGTGCCGCTTTCAGTCTGCAGTGTGTACACAGTGGCTGTCAATTGTATATGCTGCCAGCGCAAATTGCCATTTCGTTCTCGCTTCAGCCTGCTGCTTCCACTGCCTGCCTCTACTTCTCTCGCATCATTATCGGCAAACAACTTTTTGTTTGTTAATTGTTTCAAATGACGCAATTTCTAGCTGCCATTTATAGAATTCTGATTCCGTCAGCTGATTGCGTCAGCAGTCTTTGGCCAAGAGTCTCAGTCTAAGTCGCTGTCCAGTGCCAGCATCCATCCCCACATGTTGCCAATGTGAATGCCCTGCTCCATGGCCATGCCACTGCCACTGCCACAGCCATTGCTCCAGCCGAGAATCGGAGTCATCAACTCAACACTCGATGCAGTAGCCGGAAATTATGTGCTACGCCTGGCGGCCAATCAATAACACTGCATTAAGGCCAAATACTGAGCCAATAAATTGTGGCATTTACCCATCGACCCCCCGCCTCTTCTCTGCTGCTGCGGCCAACGCCTGACAAACTGATAAAAAGGCGGTCAAGAGAGGATCAGTTCAGTGAAAGATCTTTCTTGGACAGTTCCACAAAGTGCAGATTGTGTCATGGAGCTGTCGCTGTCCCTTTAACACAAATGGATTTTGGATAATTTCAATCACTGATATCTCGTTTTAGTCACAGCATTTCAATTAATTTCAATTATAATTGGAGAGACAGATTCTAGAAAGAGTTATTCCCATTCCCCATGCTTCCTCCAGCAATTATTAAATTTGACACACGATCAATTGGGCGAACAAACTGGCTTTGCCGCAGAGCTGCGGCGAGCTGCCATCACATTTGGCCATATTTAAAACATGGGATGCAAAATGCTGCTCCTCCCTCGTCGCTTCAAGATAGTTTCGTCAGCAGCTGGGGAACGGTAAATCTGCGGCCAGGCAAGCCAAGCAATGCTAAGCCAAGAAGAGGCAACAACTTTGTCCGGCGTGAACATTATGCGCAGCTGGCTAATTAAATTACACAACAGTTTGGACATGAGTGCCGGCCAAAGTGAGAGCAGGAGGGAAACGTTGGCAGATGAACAGTAAACCTGGCCAAAAGAACGGATGCAACACAACACAACTGTGTGGCATGCCTCCTCTCTCGCCAACTCATACGATGCCCATGACTTTGACTTTGACTCAGAGCTGTGACTGCGAAGGCGACTGCCACTGCAGACTGCAGACTGCAGACGGGTAGGCTTAATGCTCAAGCGGCGTCAACAGATGTAAATGTAAATGTTGCATGCACAAAAAGCTGCACCAAGCTGAGGCATGAGGCATGAGGCATGACTAGGCTGGGACTGCCACCTGACTGTTTGCTGTTTCGTTTTCTCTTGTGATGCACTTCTTTTCTTCTGCTTTTTTTGGGGTGCAGTACAATTTATTAACTGCCAAGGTGAGAGGCAGCGAACAGAGTGATCAAACGGGGATGGGGGAGGGCATAGTCGATACTTCCGCAGTGCCCATAAAGTCAATGAGTGTTTCCACTTGTTCGGTCTGGTTTTAGCAGCTTATACGCTGGATACAGTGATGGATTGGAAATAGCTTCACATATACATTTCATGGCTTTTGCTCTTCACGTAAACAGTGGATAAAGCCAACCAATTAGCTCTTTACCGAAGGTCTTGTTACACGATCTACGATCGTTCGTTGGTCCTTGTTTAGACAGACTTGATGACAAATGCGTGACGTAACTGTAAACCTACTCGTGTTTTGGTTATGTGGCGCTGGCTCTGCCTCTGGGTTCCCTTTCATCTCCCTTGACAATTTGTCGCAATTTCTGCGTCACGTCCATTGTTCATTCACTTCACTCGAGCGCGCTCTCTCTGTCTCTCTCTCTCAGTCAGTCAGTCACTCAGTCAGTCCATTCGCTTATTTACACATTTTTCAGCACGGCGGCGTTTCAGCACTTGCTAAATTGTTGGTTTCCGCCTTTTAGCTGGCACGCTGCATCTCTCCTGGTCCCTCGTGTTGGTAGGAACAATGCAACAAAAAAACACGGAAATAAAACCAACTTTTGACAGCCGAAGTGTTCAACACCCTTCCAGGTTGAGGGATGCTATTACAAATATGTTTTTGGCACATTCTTAGAGAAAGTCGAAAGGAAATGGAAGTTTGCCATTAGTCTTAGATTATTTATTAATATTATTAAATTTCGAATTAATTTCAAGCCTTTTGCTTAATATTATCATACCCTTACTGTGTAAGGGTATGGCAGCGCAATGAGCAGAGCAAAAGCGGCAGCATTTACCGCTAAGAAGTTTCGAGTGAAAGCGAATTCTGCATTGTGCTCGCCCTATTGAGTCATTTGCCTCGGACGAGAATGCGTTTACAGTAACTACGAGGGGCGTACATACATACACATGCATACCATGTTGAAGAGCTTTGAGAGAGGAGCTCTGTTTGGGGGGCAAAGGCTCCCCACATGCCTAACTGTACACAGAAGACAAATTAATAAGAAAATACTTAGGAGAAAATACTCTAGTCGTAATCATACGAATTAATTCAATTGGCAGCACGAGAAAGTGTTGTTCTTGCGGCGTTCTCGGCTGTTGACTCTGTTGGATTTTTCTTCTACCGTTTTTACCATATTAAGCCCATGAAATAAACGAGAAGCATTCGCTGGAAGAAGTTTTCTCCGCTCGATGTGGCGGCATATAATTGCGTTTTCTTTTTATGTAACGTCCAAATGGCCGCGACTGGCCGTTGCTGTATTGTTAGCATGGCCCGATGGATGCCTTTTTACGCTTAATTGGCCATAAAAGTTGGTGTTGCTTTGTTGGCCACAAATGAGAATTTCATTGCCTCCATGCGATGGCGCGAATGCTGCGAATCTCATTTATCAAATGGCTTCTCTTTGATTCGAATCTGACACATTTCCTTTGGGCCCATGACACACAAAAATGTTGTGTGCTTGGGTTTCCAGCATCGGGTCATTAATCAAATGATTATTGGGAAGGGGTCTTGACCAAAGAGGTTCGGACACCTTTTGAACCCTTAACCCAATTGCTAATTGTGGCCCTCGCAGTCGCAGTCGCAGTCTCAATACCCTGTCCCAGTCGACTCTCACAATTATCGATAGGGTCAGCCCATAAATCTCATCCGGGGTTAGTCTAATCAACTGAAGCGCCTCTCGGAACCGCCAAAGGTGTCCCGCCCGATCATCCGCAGAAGAAGCGAAATGGAAATATTCTATAGACACACACACACACAGCAGCGGCCAAATGAATAGTAAATGCTGCCTTTATGGTAGACTTTACAGCTACAAGAAAAAACGTATCTAAGGCCAGCCTTTCCTTTGTAAATAATCTCTTGCAGATGTAGAATTTTTCGCGTGGAAACGCTGCTATTATTTTGACCGCAGCTGTGTGTCTATTGTGGAAAACGTACTCGTACTCGTATTCGTATATGGGACATGGCCTGCTGTGAAGCTTTGGCCTGCAACCAACTGACCAAGTGACCGCCAGCCAAAATTACAACAACTGGGAAATTTATTGCATCGAAGCCCTGGCTTCGGCGATGGGGAGGGGAGACTCTAGGGGAGGCAGGGCAGTGGGCATTCGCCTTGCCATATGAAAGCGGTAATATTTTATTTTGCATTGAATTAGCGGGCCAGCCGCCAAGAGCCTTAATGCCCAAAAACGTTACCCGTGGGCGTTGTCTTGGCCACATTTGGGCATTGGGCATTAGCCACAGACAAGACAGACAAGACAGACAGAGAGAGAGAGAGAGAGAGAGAGAGAGAGAGAGAGAGAGAGAGAGGGGTAGCCACGCGAGTGTCGTGTTCTGGCCCACACCTGCAATTGACATTATTATTTTGCAGTGTGTGTCTGTGGATTGCGTGCACCAAAGGGTAGAGCGGCACGGCGGCACACAGAGAGGCTGTTGCAGCTTGATTTATAATTGTCCAACTGGGTTTTTGGGTAGGCATTCCATTCTACGCATCTTGATAAGTGCGTAGTTTATGGCCATGGCTCGGACCAGGGGACGGGTTAACTTGCATCTCGGCACGGTCATCGCTTGTCCCGGCACAAACTTGTTGAAAGGCGGCGGGCCGTGGAGTACTGAGTACTCCATTCGTATTTGTGGTCGGTCGGTCGTGTATCGCATGCCTGGCCATCTGGCCACGTTAATAACCGTTTTGGACATGCCAAGCGGCATTATTAACAGCATTTTCTTCTCCTTTTATTTATCTATCTCTCCTCCATGGCTCTTCTCTATTTTTCGTTTGTCTGCGGCGCTTTTAATTGCCACCGCAAAGAGAGGCAGAGAGAGAAAGAAGAGTCTGGGCGACATTTTAATTGAAATTCTACAGAAATAGCAACACTCTGCTACAAGACAAGGAAAATAATCTAAGAGAAGCATCTACCGAATGAGGGGAAAACAACGCTTAAAACTAAAGTAAATTTTCCCGAAATTTTAATTTCTTTCTCTGGTGAAAACACTTTCTAGATTGACGTGAAATTTGTTTGGAATATGAGCCGAAAATAATTATAAACAAAAATTACAGAAATTACAGAACAAACAAAACTATGACTTGTCAAGTTTGTAGTTTGTCCAAATTAAAACACTAACATTAGGGGGTATTCATTTCCATTGTTTTCCCAAAGTTCAACTACCAAAACCAACACCCCTTGATATTTTTATATAAGACTTATATTTAATTGGAAGAGAAACAATGAATCTTCAACCCGGTTGCGTGGTGTAACCGCAAGAGTGCATTATGCGTCATCATCTACTGTGCTCGCTGCAATTCAATCCCATACAATCGCATGCAATCCAATCCAAATCCAATTTGCCCTTGAAGAAAAGCGAAACCATTCCAGGAATGGAATGCAGAATCGCTTGCTTCCTGGATTCCCGATCACAAAAGGCAGACAGGGGCTTGGGGAGGGAGTGTAAAATTGCTTGATTTGACCGCCGGCCAACTGTCTTCTCCCGTGTTGCTTCCTGGTGGGTTGGATGCCAGAGCTTTATACGCTTCTCTTCTTTTTTGTGGATATGCATCTCTGGGCATTTCTTTTCAATTACCAAAGCAGCCACTCCCTTCTCCTTCTCCTTCTCCTTCTCCTTCTCCTTCTCCTTCTCCTTCTCCTTCCCCTCCTACTCCTCACTCTCAACCTTCCCCTGTTCTCTATGTAATTTGGACTTCAAACGCATTCACGTGCTCTCCTGTCCGCTGCTGTGCTCTGCTCTCTTTGATAAGCAGCTGCGGGCAACAGTGCAACGTGAGGGAGGAGCAAGCACATCAAATGAGTCGGGACACGAACTGGCTGACTGGCTCTCCTTCCTCGTTAGTTAGTGCCAACACTGGCAATTCTCCAACAACTCAAAAATCCAGTTCAATTCGATGTGTGCTGCGCTGTGCTGATTCTCGGGGCTCAGGCTGCTTCGAATTGCAATAAATTAATTAACAACCATTTTTCGTTGATTTTATCGCCCAGAAATGCTGCTCCTCCACGCCTTGATGCGCTCTGCCTGCTATTAAAAATGGAATCTGGGATAATTAAACGTCAACACTTTTAATCAGAGCAAGCGAAAAGATGTACATAAAAAGACTGACAGAATAAACAGCCCGAACACATGACATTCGAGAGTCGCTTCTCTTTTCTGCTCTTCTCCTTCCCCCCTTCTCTCTTTTTAATAGCCTTTGTTATTATTGTCATTAAAAGTCAAAGCACACACACAACAACTACAACAACATCAACAGCCACTTTAAGCTCGCTCTCTCTCTCCCCTAAAGCTCGTGTTTGTTTTTGTTTTTGTTTTTGCAATGTCATTGACTTTGGTGCGTGTGGCGTGTGCAAATTGTGCTGGGAATTCATCTTAAAGCCATTCATCCCACAGACCAGATCCGATCCGATCCCCGCACACGCACTTGCTTGGAAATCCATTAATGTATGTAAATATGCTCTGCATTAGCAGGAGAAAGAGAAGAAGGAGAGAAAGAGCTTTAACCGAAATCTATTCAACGGCACAAAAATGAATTGAAATGGAACTTGACTAAACATTTATTCGAACTATTACAGTAATTCTTATGGGGTGGTCTTATGGGCACTGCTGTCCTCCTGTCTGCCATGTTTTCGTACAATCGATTCAAAAAACAGCAACAGAAACAGCCACATGCCCCATCTGCTTCCCCGAGTGGGACAACAAATAAATATGATATATTGGCCACATGCAGTTAGACATGCAATTTATCAAGCGCAGTGGCAGAGGAGGATTGGGGGAATGGGGGTGCAGTAGAACGCTCCCCGCCGTTGCGGGTCAGAGCGTCTAATAGATTAAATAAATTTTGCATAAATTATGCAATTGTGGCAGCCATATTTCTTGCTTCCAACCCGCCCAAGGGGCCCAGGCCAGGCCAGGCCGGCTGGTGGCTTACGCACCATCTCCACCTACTTGCTCTACGCTTTCCGCTTTCCTCTACGCCTTATTAACTTCCATGTGGAGTTGATCCTGTTCTGGCACCAGTGCTGCTGCTCCGTTACCTGCCGTTGCTGTCGGCTGCGTTTGAAACGCTCGCTCTACGCAGCGTCTTGCATTCGCGTATTCGGTAATTAAAAACCCAACGCGAGCCGCTTGGGGACTTTGACTCCAACTCCGACTCGGACATAGAGTTGACTCTAACGGTAAGCAGGTCTCGCTCTCCGCGAGAGCGCCCACCAGGATTAGCTACAGGTTTTACCACACCACCCCAGGCGACTCCCTCTGCGGCTGCAACTGCGGCTGCTGTCGCACAATTTACATAATATTTGCTCTAGATTCCATCTTGTCCCCTCGGGCCGCTTTCACACGCATAAACCAAGTTGCGCCGGGGCCAAGATCTCTGCCCAGATCCATCGCCTCTTATCAGGCCTCATAAATATGTTCTCTCGGTCGTGCCTTTGGGCGCCCGACGCTTGACAATTTCTTTCAAATACAATTTTTCTTCTGCAACAGAAATGAGAGCGGAAATTAATGGTCGGGGAGAAGGCAGCGGCGTGGGGAATTATTGGTATGCAAAAAGCATGGAAAGTGGATTGCAGATTGAAGAGAATCTTGACTAGATTGGAGCTCGCTCGATCAAGTGGAGCTTTATCATTTTTTTCGCTATGAAGATTAATGGAATAGATTGAATATAGATGGATTGAATTCCATAAAAGTTCTATGAAATTCTGAGATGTTTGCTATTTCTCTCTCTCTCTCTCTGTTCATTTTGGACTTCGGAGATTGGGCAACTTGTTTGTGGTTTAAAAATGGGAAAGAATAGATTGAAACTCAATCAAAACTTCATTTAGATTATCCCATAACTCTCTCCCTCTGGCTATCTTTAAGGCATGTTCGTTCTACAGGTATTTATCATGGAGTTCCCATAAAATTATTCAGTTTCGCCTTCTTGGCAAGCTTGTCCACACGGAGAACATGCAAATTTCACAGTAGTTGCAGTTGCAGTTGTTGTGGTTGATTTTGCTGTTGCTGTTGCCACATCTTGGCCTAATACAATTAGTCTTGTGTAATACGCATGCCTTATGCTTGGGTTGCTTCGAGCCGGTGCCAGAGCCGATGCCGATGCCGGTGCCGGTGCCGCTGCTGGAGGAGTGCCGTGCCAAACCCGTTAGTGGTCGAGAGTACATATACAGTTAGCCACTGCTTGCTGGCCCCCTCTCACGCTCTTTCACCGCTACGGTCCCCGGTCCCCTCCCCTTACGCAATTCGCGCCACACGCCGCACATGTGTTTTGGAGTCGCCACCGATTGAAATTGCCTTGGGACGAACGCGCGAATTGATTGTACAGTGGCCAAAGGAAAAGTTGAAAGCCGAAAGCCTTTTAGGCCGCCTCTACTCTCTCCCGCGCTCCCTCTATCTCTCCTTAGCTCCGATTTCGACTACCAACTTGTTGCCAAAATGGTCAGCGCATAACGGTAAAAGCCATTCGATGCAGTGTTGCCCCAAAGCTGCCAAGTCCCTCCCCTGTCTGTCTGCTCCCACAGCTACCAGCGTCTGGGTCCAAACCTGAACTAATTAAAGCGACAAAATCGAAGACAAAGCCAACAAAGACTTGGCCATATCCATATCGATATCCAAGCCAAAGCTAAAGCCAATGCCCAAGCCACAGCCACAGCCACAGCAAGTGAAGTTGTCTTTGTCTGATCGAGAGGGCAATCGGATTATTATTATTATTCAATAAAAGATGTGCCGGCGCACAAGAGATGGCCAGGGCACACTTGATGACAAATGCCTGGGCGGCCAACAAAGGGCAGCCCAAACTAAGAGTACCTGGGCAGGGCCACTGCCTCCGGGCTGGTCCGTTGCAGGTCCAGACCTTGCCCTTTAAGCAAGCCGCCGCCTGCCTGCCTGCCTCTCTATTCGATTTGCTCGTTTTGCTATCGCGGGCTTTTAATCTGCCCATTGCCGCGCGCGGAGCCAGGCAGAGGCAGAGAGGACTAGCTCCTCCTCTCTTCCACGCTACAATGTATCGCGTAGGGCAAGGCAAGGGCAGCAAGCAGGCATTGTTGCAGCCACAATCGACCTTAACCCTTGCTAACCTTACGGAAATGGCAACAAAAAAAAGTGATTCTTTCGTATTCATTGACATTTCCTGATTTCCATGATGTAAGAGATACAAAAGAAGTTCCCTAATCTTCTGTCTGGTTTAACTAATGGGTTAAGAGTTCAGCGGAAGAGGATAAAAGGCAAAAGAGGAAACAGAATTCAGCAGCAGAAAGCACAAACTTAACCCAGGAGTCAAGGAGGATCCATTCATTCCTGTGTTGATTTGTAGACCCAGCAGTTCAGTGAAAGGTGTTTAAACTTGAAAGGATATGCACTTGCATATCCATTGAAATTCCTGTAAAAACATTCCCACACATCGATCAAAGACTCGTACGTACGGATGAGGACCAAACGTGTTCGCCCATCGCATCATTTCTCTGGGTCAGGCACTCGAACATTGAGTGCCATTAATGGGTTAAGAGTTCAGCGGGAGTGGATTGGCAGGGGCAGGGACAGGGCAGGGTATGCGTCAGGAGCATCCACATGTAGCCGACACGAGTCTGCACCGAAGAGGCAGCGGCTCGATTTTATTAGCTTAGCAAAAGGCTTTGATTGTTCTTGTTCCTCTCGTTGCTTGTTGCCTGTTGCCTGCTGCCGTTGCTGTTGTGGCAGCTATGGGGCTGTTATGGCCTGTTGCGCTTGTCTAGACGGGCAATTTTTCACACACACACACACAGACAGCCAAACACACAAACACACACAGGTATAGCCATTGGGGAGCTGGACTTGCTCTAAAATTGGCATTTTTCGCACACATAAGGCAAAAATGTAAAGCGAAGTCAAGTCTCTCTTGGCCAGAGCCAAAGCCAAAGCCACAGCCACAGCCACAGCTAGAGCAGGAGCCTCAGCCACAGCCGATGCTGAAGCGGTTTATTTGCCTTGTGTGGCATCAGCTTCATCATCATCATCATGGTCATCGTCTTGGTCTTGGTCTTGGTTCTTCCTCCCAACGCTCTGACTCTGACTCTGACTCTGAGCCTAAGCCCGCTGGCATAATGTGGCGGAGCTTGGACATGGACATGGACATAGATGTGGTGTCTTGAAGTCTTGGTCTTGGTCTCGGTCTGGTTCTGGTTCTGGGTCTCGAGACTTTGCCAATTTCTTTATTACGAGCATTTCGTTTGTTGTGTTGTCCTTCTTGGCCGCTGGGGCAGAGACTCTCCCCTGTGGCTAGCTCTCTGTTGCCTGTCACAGATCCGCTGATCATTATTGTTCCATCCACGTTGTCGCGAACCACCCTCGACTGCGCCTCCTTCGATCCCATCCTATCCCATCCCATCCCATCCCATTCCATTCCATTCCATCACAATGCAATGTCAATGTTTTGTCTTAATGCGACAATGCTCGATCTCTGCCTCTTGTGTTTCTCTCTCTCTTCTCATGTTATTTAAATGGAGAGAGGGCGGCAGTGGAAGCGACAACGGCGGATGGGAAGATTTACAGCCTCTGCGATAGACGACAATTTATTATATCTATATGGCCAGTTCTTCAGTCATACATTCGTTCTGGCCATAAATTAAATGATCTTGATGTGGCAGCGGTCTGCAGGTGGAGAACGAGGAGGCTCCGCAAGGTCGCGTGTTGGCGCTTCTCAGCCGGCAATTAAACGAGTTAATCACAGTTTAATGATTTGTCAGTTTTGTTGCATAAGGGGGCGGCGGACGTCTGCCTGGCGGGGAAGGTCATCATCCCATCATTGTGTGCACTGGACTGTGGAGGCTGCCGTTGCCGATCGCGGCAGAGATGACATCATCATCAAATGTCGCTTCTCCTCGATTCGAGTATCCGATCCCCATCTCCAGTCAAATGGCAGAGATTCAGTGTAGAAATACGAGAGAACTTTACAGACTTTCATACAAAAATCGAAGAGTTTTCAGTGCACAAGCCAAAGACTTTTACTTTTCCTAATGCAAGAGACCCCCAGACAAACAAAAGTTTCGCTTTAGTTAGTCAGACACGCCCCCGTTGCCTCCTACACTCCCACTCCCCTCCTCATCCGCGCCGATTCAACAGTTGGCAAAGATATAATTTGGCTTTCAGCTTCGTCTGCTGCTGCTGTAGCTGCTGCTGCTGCTGCCTCCTTCTGGTGCCGCTCTTGTCTCGCTTCGGAGGAGAGCGAACGGAGTTCTCCCGTAAATTATAGCCTCGTCTTCAGCTTTTTCTATATATATTTGTTACTGTATGTGTGTATGTACTGCCAGATATGGAGATGCACACACATATATAATATATTGTATCTGTTTTATGTATTTTTAGGCTGCATCTTAATTCCCCGAGACCAGTTCGCCTACACGTCGGCGGCGTCCGAGTCGAGTCGAGTCGAGTCGAGTCGTCGAGTGTCGCCTGATTCGGCTTTATTTCGCTTTTATTTCTTTATTTTTCTCGCGTAACTTTTTTTTGCACTTGCCAGAGGGAGAGGAGGCGACTGAAGGGAGGAGAGAGGGCGGTTAATTCTCCTTTCCTTTTTGATTGCCTTTTAATAAGGCCCAGCCGATACTCGATCGTTTCTACCTTGTGGGGGTTTTATACATATACTTTTAGCTTTATTTTCATTTATCGCCTTTTTTTCATAATTCTCTTTTCGATATTATCTCGTTGCCTTGAATGTTGAACGTGTCATGTTCCAGGCCCCCACCCAAAACCCCTCCACCTCCTTCACCAGGTGTGTTTGTGTAGGTGTCTTGCTGTTTCTTTTGTTTTTTTGCCGCGCCGCGGCGCGCTGCGCTCGTTGCTTCGTTTGTTTAGCTGTAAGACAGCAGGGCCACGGCTACCAGTTCCAGTGCCAGGTTCTCAGCTAATGACTAATGTGCCAGGGCATACATATGCGGAGAATATGCCGTGCATGGCCATCCATCCCAATCCCAGACCCAGTCCCTCTGGCTGTCGGTGAGTGAATCATGACAGGGCCACACACACTTGAGCACCAAGTTCGTTGCCTCAGTCTTTCGTCAAAGAAAAAAATTAAAAAGCTTTGGCTGGGACGCAGCAATGACCGTCGCCCGCCCGCATCACTCGCCCACTTAACGATCGTTAAATTTGGCCATCAGCTGAAATGGCCACAAATTTGTACTCTACACGACTGAAAACGAGGTCACCTTAGCGCGGATTTGGTGTGGCCATAACACACAAATATTTTCCGTCATGACATCATGATGCGATGCTGCTGGCAGAGAGCGTTGGGGGCGGAGCTTGCAAAGCTTTCAGCTTGCACTTGGAGCTTAATATACGGCGTTGCTTACCTTTACCCTGGGCTAATCCGCAGCAGAGGGCCGTCAGCCACAGAGTACGCCACATTTGCATTGAGCGATGAGGCATTTCCCAAAAATTTCGAATCTAGTTAGTCGGAAAACGGAAAGACAAACGGCATATTATTTATTATGAGCATTTTAAACAAACGGCACTTGCTCCACAGCTAACGGCGGTGGCGTCGGGCCACTGAATTTCATTTGAATTCTTCATTGGCCTTATTGTCGTTTTCACAAGCACAAAACACACTCGCACACACACACACACAAACAAACTTGGCGGCGCACAGACGGCAAAATATTATGAAACAAAGCCAGAAGAGAATGCCCAAGAGGCAGCAAAGTGGCGGCCGAATGGAGTCCGTCCAATACTCAACAAATCAAAAACCAAATGACAACGGCAAATAAAAAACGAAACGCGAACACACACAACAGACAACACGACTGGACGGGTGCCTTACATGCTGAGTGGAAGACCACGAGACGGAGAACGAACACGTCTAAGCTGTTTGCTGGTCGCCAGGTAACAAACTCAGGTGAAGCCGCTTCAGCCACGAGCGAGCCACAAGCGATCGCGAGCACCAGAGAGAGCCCACAAAGAGGGGAAAAAAAGAGTCACGAAAGAGAGAAATTCGCTGTAGGATTCCCCTACAGTGCACTGCATTGTTAAAGTTAGCCAGTTAAACCAGTCCAAAAGCTGAGAGTCGTAGCAGAACGGGCCGACACTCTACTGTCCTGTACTCAGGATCGCTCGACTATAACGTGATTTGGTCACGATACCAGTCACTCCACTGGGACTTCTGCGCATCTCAGCCAGCAGAGAAGCTTTTTCATGCAAAAGTTTTCAAAAGAGAGTAACAGTAGCTTACCTTGCTGTTGGAGAATTGGATTGTAGCTCTGCTCTCGATTCGTTCTCCCTATTGCTCTCTCCCGATGTCAGGCAGAATTGAGAGATAACAATCAGCCGGCTCGTTTGTCTCATGACGGAGATGAGAAATTGTGGGAGCATTTTTGCTACAAGCAATTATGCAATCTTGTCGTTGTGGTTGCCGTTTCTGCTGCTGCCACTGTTGCAGCGGCCTATTGTTGGCCAAACAAACATTTATGTAATTGTGTTTGCTATCAGCACGAATGGCAGATTCTCACCGATGTCAGCAAGTGCCCTGCGGAGTGGGCTGTGATATACATATGTAAGTATCAGTTCAAAATCAGTTTAATGTAACACATGGATAAACGCTGAAACTTACGGTACTTGCTATTCATCTGTGCGCCTCCCCTTGAAATGCACCGTTCCTTCGGTGGTCATCTGGCGCACAGTTAGGACCAACACCTTTAAGGCCGTCGACGCGTTGTACGGAGCCCAATTTCACACTTGTTGGCTTCGCGCGTGCTGGTGCATTATTCAAGAGGTTCTTGTTAGTTTTCCAAACCAATGACCATCCCATCATTAGACAAGAGACTGGCCACAGGCTCTCCGCAGCGATGGAGCTGGAAGCGGGCAGATAATGCATGGCGGCAACGGTAAATCACGTGCAAACAAATGCATCCAGCGGAGCTAACTAATTAAATTTGCTTATTTCATTTGGAGTGCCTGCTATTACTTTGTTGCAGCATTTAGAGAGGAATATTTAGCTAAAATGATATGATGGGAATGCATGTTAATTAAATTATTTAATGGCAGTGTTTAACCCAATTAATAGCACTTACCAAAAAATAGGATGAAAGACCTGATTCACTTTATGTCTCCGGACATCTCAATGCGCACATCTGGCAACTCCGCAAAACATTCAAAGACAATAAATAGAAAAGAGGAATAAAAAAAACACAAACATACACAGCCCCATGCATACTCGTTTATAACTGTTAAGAACGGCGACCCAGCAATAATTACCATCTGGCAACCCCAGTCCGCACACAAGCAAGCACAAAAGCACAAAGAGGAATAAAAGGAACAAAATAAATGTGTATCCGTAACTGTTCCATCTCCATCTCGCTCCCACCCTTTGACTTCTTGCCCTGCTGAACAGCAGTTCAGCATAACGGAATTTCAAGCGAAAAGGAATTCCAAAGAGAAATAATGTAATAGGAAACTGTCGCCCAGCACTTTGGAGCTATTTTTAGACGACACAATACAATTTAGAGACAAGAAACAGTGCAATATCAATTTTAAAATATAAACATTGTCACTTATTCTTCTCAATAAATACTTTTGTAATTATTCACAGCACTTTCATTTGTGATTTCACCAAACTTATTCAAAACTACGTTGGAGTTTTTTTTAGAGACGAGAAATTCAAAATTTAAGGGTTCGAAAATGTGCAATATTAACTAAAAACCAAAATATTGGCACAAATTCGGGCCCATAAATTTGTTGACATTATTCAAAAAACTTGTTCACTTAAAATATTGCAGTTTCATTTGATTTTGCGAAGTTTTCGGGAGTTTGCAGATGTTTATATTTGCTGAAAGCCTTTAAAATATTCTCACGACTGAGATTGACAATATTTTATTGATAAAAATTAAAACGCATTGTACAATCTCTGCCCTCAAAATAAAAAAGGAATCATTTTAATAGTTGATAGTTAATTTGTTGTCTTCATTTACAGATTTTTCAGCCATATGTTAATAGATTCACTTTTGAGATATTTCCGTGTAGAAGAAGTGACATTCAAATTTATGAGCACGAATTAGTGCAATTTTATATAAAAACCAAAATTTGTCACTTATTCTGTGCCTATAATTTTGTTGCCGTTCAATTATTCACTTATAAATCTGCACATTTGAAGACATTTGCCGTCAGCATTTTCAGGCCGGAGCTTACTAATATGTTTATAAAAAACTTACACATGTATGGTGCGTACATATTTAGCATGCTCCGTCCAGAAATACAAAGACCGAAGTTTTAATTGTTCACCAACAAACTTGAACTTCACATAAAGAAAACATTCCCCAAATCACAGTCAGACATACATATGGGGGTGGGGCACTTTGTCGATATACATATGTATGTAAATGTGAATGTATGTGCACTTTTATAATATAAATAAATATGAAAATAAATGTGTGTTATCAGAATTCCATTTGAGCTTTTTGCTATTATTCTGTTGACCGGGGCTAGTGCAATACGTTATGAATTCGCATTTGAAAAAACTCCGGCCTACAAATTAAAGCATTTCGATGTTCACAGATCAGTGTCTTTCAGCCATATTCCCGTTGTGTATAGCCGATGAACCCAGCAGCAGGCACTTTCGGGCTGATGTTTGCCCACGATGATCCAAGCTCAATACACAACTAATATTTCACTTTTGACGCACTCGCGAACTAACGAAAAGAGAATGCAGATCGGACAACGATCTCAAAGAAATAGAAGCAAACACGCAAAGAAAAACAGCAACACATATGAAATCTCGCTCATCTTCATGACATTCGCCCTAACTTTTGTTTGTCTCGGCCTCGGCAGGAACAAAAGGGAATGGCAAAAAATATGCTGGACCGCGAACGAGGCGAAAACGAGACAACCATAGGCACCACGAAGGCGCCGAAACGGATCTAAGACGGAATAAGAGAAACCGTAACGGTTGTACATGTGTGTACGCACGTTTGTATGTAACGCTCGCGACTGCCGATGCATATTTTGATTAAATATTACGACCAAACTATACACTATTAACATCAATACTAAAATAGTGTTTAATCTGATCTCAACATTTTACCAAAAACCATATACATTTTGAAATTTTCACAGCAGGGGAACACTATTAACAAAAGGCGGCATTGAAAGTTTGCAAATTGATCAGCCGAATTGCACATTTATTTTTTGACTTAAGAAATGTTTAATCCGACTGACAAATCTGAAAACAATTGTAATATTTCTATTAAAACAATGAGATATTTCCGTGTAGAAGTGACATTCTAATCTATAAACACGAATTAGAGCAAATTTATATAAAAACCAAAATTTGTCAATTATTCTGTGCCTATAAATTTGTTGCCGTTCAATTATTCACTTATAAATCTGCACATCTGTGCATGCATACATAGGCGAAGCATTGGTATTGGTGTTTCTTTCTGAAGCGAACCCAAACCGAAACGAATAGAAAAGCGGAATTGTTCGAAAATGGCGAAATAAAGTTTCGCATACATATGTGTACATGTGTACGTACTTACACATACGTATGTGTATGCCCAAATGTAGATACATATGTAAATGTGTAACTGGCGCCAAATTTGTTTAAATGCAGCATTCCATTTGATTTGTTTCTTACTGTAACTTTTATGAATTTAGCATTTCCCCGATAATTCTACTGGAAGGCAAACAGTCGCGTCGCACACGGATTGGATCTTTGTATGTATTGAAAGAACAAAATGGCGGAAGGGTCTATTCTAAATATGAAAACCAAATTAAGCTTTATTTGTTAAAGTACTGAAACAAAGCCCGATTTGGCTTTAATATTTGCGCAAACCACGTAATAAGAGCATAGCACCAACATATCCCACAAACAACCAGCTAGATATTTAGTTAGCAAAATTATCAAGCAGAATCGAGCGTTTCTTTAATAAAATAAAACGTTTGGTGTTGCTTGGAAATCTAACAGACTAAGGCACATGCATTCTATATACACCGGTGCAATTTTTGTGAAGAAATTGGCGCGGAAAGCGACTTGTGATTTCAGTTTTCGGCACACCCGAATAGGCAAATGCACAATCTTCGAAAAATAATTAAGTAGACGCTCGACTGATCATACATGAACAAGATAAGTCGCACATCACCTAAAACATTTTTGGAATTATAGCCTACAAAAAAAGTTTCACAAACGCGCACAAACATTTTTTAAATTTTCCGCACAATCGAATAGGCAAATGCACAATTTTCAAAAAATAATTAAGAATGTGCAAGAATGACCATACATGACAAGATAAGTCCAACACGTTCTCAAATATTTTTGGAATTATAGACCCTAAAACAAAACAAAAAAATTCCACATACACGCGGCTTATATCTTAACTTAGTTTTTTTTTTTCCTCACTCGTTTTCACTCGGCGACTGGCAATTGAAAAGAACAAAGCCTGCCACGTCCCCGAATTTATAGGGTTTTGCTGCTGCGCGGCGACTTCGAAAAACAGCTCGAAAAAATAGGCAGCACTTTTCGCACAAGTGTTTGGCGGCCCAAGCGCCACACACTAACAAGCTTGTGTAGCCTTCTGTATATGTGCAATTCTGTGCGAAGCTGGATTTGTCCCGAAGGTTTGGTATATAGAAATATATATATACATGTACATATGTACATCATGAGCACATAATCACAAAAGTGGGGCCACCAAACACACAAACACACATATTTGAACTTCTATAAAAGATGACAAAAAATAGGCAGCACTTTTCGCACAAGTGTTTGGCATGTGTACATACATATGCAAATAAGTATAAATGAAAGCGGCGCAAGCGCCACACACTAACAAACTTGTGTAGCCTTCTATATGTGTGCAATTCTGTGCGAAGCTGGATTTGTCCCGAAGGTTTGGTAAATAGAAATATATGCATATGCACATATGTACATCAGGGACAGCTCTGAGCAACGATCGGCTCTGAAAAAGTGTTTTCTCGATCTATTTTAATCACAAATGTGGGGCCACCACACACACTCACACATGTTTGAATTTCAACCGAAGATGACAAGAAATAGGCAGCACTTTCATATATGTATGTATGTACATGCACACATGTAGGCACATAGTTCGAATTTATGCATTTGTGTGTAAGCAAGCGCGAAGCTCGATTGGCCATGTTTGTGGTGCGACCACAGCCGAAAATATGTATTTGATGTTGTACTTATGTACATATTCTTACAGTGGAAACCACAATCAAAACGTTAGGTAGCACCTCTAGGAAAGAGTTTAATGGCGGTGAAATCAAGCTGAATTCATAACAGTTTAAAAGTCGCATCATTGATTGAGTTTTCTAGGCGGAAATGCTGCAGCTCCATTAACTTTTACACGCTGCACGGAAACCCACACCATATCGACACCAACAGAGTCACACCTCTTGGTCGCTTCAAAATCACAATGCACATCAAACATAATATGTATACCATAATATATTTATGTAATAATGTAAATTTTTAATGTGGAACAATATTTGTGGTTTGGATTATAGAGGATCAAGGTCTGGTGGCAAAAAGCAGTCATTGATCGACTGCTCGAGCTGCAACAAGGTTGGCTCCATTTCCGTGTTATGGACTATCTGCTTCTCCAAAGCGGCGGTCGTTTTAGCGCGTTCGTTCTGCATGCTCTGCAAGTGCTCTCGGTTAACTTGGACTCTGGCCTTAGCAACCTGCAATGAAACAATTACGAATTAATATTCGCGTTTAGTGGCGATTGGGCGGAAGACAAACCTCCAGTAACCTATCCTGTGCAGCCAGCTCCCTCTCCAAGACGCGGATACTGGAATCCAGCAGGCGCATGCGCACCGGACGCGTGTACTCCTCCGGCGACATACGGTTGACGTTCCTGACAAGAAAACACAAAGCAAGTCAGGGCGTGCAGGGCGACAAGTGTAGGCAAATTACTTACCAGTTGTGGCCCTCGTAGGGGGCAAACTTTTCCTTAAGCATTTCCAGTTCAACTAGCTTCGCATCCACATCGCCGCTGTCGAAGAAGTGCTGGTTCAATTTGCTTAATATAATAGTCATTTTGCTGCGCATGGCACCCGCCAGTTCATCGGTGTCCAAGTAAGTGTCCCCGTGCTCTGCTTGAATGGCCGCAAAGGGAGCCAGATCGTCCGGACTGCATGGGAAAACATATTAGATAAATAGAACAAATGTTTTCAGATGCATGTGTGAGCCGCCTGCCTCAGATCCGCAAAAACTTGAGCAATGGCTTCCTCGTAGGCCTTTTTCACCTCGGGAACTAATTGGCTGTGACGCTTGAAGGCAGCCTCTATGCCCTCGGTAAATGGTTCGGTACCTTTTGCAGACATTCTGAAACTTTTTAACGAAAACGCAAAATTCCGATTTAATTAAAGAAATGCAAATCAAATTCTTTGCCTTTTTAGGTGCGACCACTTGTCTGAAATTGAAAAATGACAATTTTAGAAAATACTAAAACGCAATTTGCGTGCCTCTTATCACACAAAAATATCGATATTTGTGTGGAAATTTATTTAAGCTATTTCAGCATTGCTTTATCTATTTGGTTAAATGAAGTGCTGAGCTAGACACCATAACACATATCAAAGCCGGGGAATTGTAGACAAGTGGATATTTCCATTGACGTTCAAATTCTTAAATAGAAAGGGGTATGTGGGTTAACTTAGGTTTTTCCTAAGGTATTTTCCGATATATTTTAAACATGAGATGGTATATTTCCGTATATTTCTGATTAACATGCGGTATATTTTATCGATAAGTCCGCGGTCACACTTTTTCTCGTGTGTTTTTTCTGCCATTTTGCAATTCATCTGTACATTTTCAACTTCGTGTGTTTTTCTGTACAAATTGAAGTATAAATATTTTCAGCAAGTGCTGAAATAACCAAGTCGTGGTTAAACTTATTTCTGTGCATTGCTAACCGGAGCAAACATTTAAATTGTGGTAGCAACGCAAGGCAGCTACGACAAACCATCCCTGCTAGGTAAGTGTATGCCTGGGGACGCTCTGGAAAACGGGAAAAAAACGAATTTGCGGGCCAAATAAACAGGGAAACTGTGTGTGTGCAGTGTTGTGTTTTCCCGGATACATTTTCTGCGAAAAGTTTTGCCAATACATACAGTGCATGCCGATTTTTCTTCACTTTTCGCCGCTAGTGTCTTCGGAGTCCCCTCCCGCACTCAGCTCAGATCGTTCTTTTGGCTTCCCTTTTAGATTTACAACCACCAGAGCATACACAGTCACACTCACATTCTTGTCCTCTCCCTTGCGCTTTGAGGCCGGCTTTCGTTTGGCCCAGGTACAGAGCCGTCGTCGTCGTATACGCCGCTGCTGTTGCTGTTTTTGTCCCATCCGCTTTAGTCTCTTGTTTTGTTTTATTTTTCTCCACGCGCTTTTACCCACAGGGAACGGGGGGAGGTGGGCCCGCTCAACCGCATGTGCCGGCGCATATAATTTCATTATAATTTATTTGTCTTGTCTTTCTTTTTGCGGCACAGATAAAATCAAAACAAAATAGTTTCGTTTGTCTCCCTCTGTCTGTCGTTCCCCTCTGCAGTTATTACTCCAAAACTGCTCCCACGCTTCGCTGGAGACGACAACAAGCCGAGTTCAACGTTCGGCCACTTACATATTAGGAAGAGGCCTAACCTATATTTTATTCATAGTTACGGTTGTTGTTGCCTCAGCATCTATCGTAGAGTCGCACAGTGAGAGGAAGTTATCTGTGTGTGCTCTCACACATGGTGGCGTGTCGTGTGTTAATGAGCGAAACAAACCAATCTTCAATAAGTAAGTGTGCGACCCGGGCACACCTCGCTATTACCCCCAACCCGCCCGTCACTTCACAGTGTGATTTCTCACCCACTGGCACTCTTAACTTTAGTCACAGGCTCCCTCCCTTTCCCACCAATTGTTATTAGACTCGACTTTTGCTTTTTGTTCTTGTTCTTTTGCTTCAACTTCTCCTTTTTTCTTTGTGTAGTTTCCAGTTTTGTGCAAAAAATTCGCTTTTATTTGCCTTGTTTGGGTGAGCTTGCGTCTGTGTGTGTGTATGAGGAGGATGGCATGTAGCTTCGGCATTCTTTAATTCGTATGAAGCAATCGCACAGATATTTCCAGCTACTGGCGCGCGTTCATTGACATTGAACTGAATTCTCTAGTAAATACTGAATTCCATTATGTTTTTTGCAGTTTATTGAGCGAGCTTTTGAGTGTTTGTCATCGTTGAATAAAAAACATGACAAGCGGATACTTACGCTCCATTGCTATGTCTGTTCTTTGCAAAACATGCCAACAAATTTCTCTTCAGAGGGGTGTATCGGCCTATATTTTAGAACACACACACACACACACACATCCCCAAATGCGCTCGCAGTAGTTCTCTCCTTGTTTTTGCTTTTTTCTGGTTTCTTCTTTGTGTGTGCTCTCTTGTACATTCGTAAATAGGAGCTAGAGATGTGATTTTCTCCATCTCGTGCCTGTTCGTGCAATCCTCAGCTTCACGATACATAAATATACATATGTACATCTTTTAATGCAACAGATGTGCCAGTGCACAAACGTGCTCGTGCTCAAATTGCGGCCATCTCTAGTGGAAGAGTGGAGCTTCCATATATCATGTAAAATGTATGATGCTAGCCTTGTTTCCAATGCACTCAGCTTAGCATGGGGAAAATAAAATAAATAACAAATAATATGGAGCTAGGAAGCTACCATTGTACCGCAATTTGTTGTCGGATGTTGGCCGCTTTGATGATTTCCCATATGACCATCGTTCCTGTTCCATTCCAGATAGTTCCCCTTGCCCGCATTCAAATATATGTACATATCTATTTAATAAGTATCTATGTATGGTGACATGGGTAGACGGATACGGGTTCCAAATGCAAGAAATAGGAACATTTTAGTCATTGACGCAACTGCTATTTGACTATCATTCGATTGTAATCGCTCTTCTCTTTTCTTATATTGCCCCCTTCTTCTTGGGGCCTCTTCTGCCTTATTCCTATTCGCAATCGCAAAACATGTTCCACTCAATGATTATTTTTTTGATAGCTTTTGTCTTCTCGAATGACAGATGAAAAAAAATAAACAGCACGAATGTTTTTTTATGCAAATCGTAAAATAATACTTGAAACAAGTTTCCCCCCTACCTCCCCAATCAACTCGAGCGAGTTTTATTGATTTTGAAGCCTTGACTGGTATTTCTATTTCTGCTGCACAATGATTCTTGTATTTCCAATTAATTAGCCAAAGATGAATGTCTCAAGATGCAGTTGATAAAGCTTAAGGCAAACAAAACAGGACGGTGGATGGCGGGAGGAGATGGAGGTGCGGAGGAAGTAAAGTACCTCTCAATCGAAGCCTTTTAATAATTCAACAACTTTAGGGCGGAGAAAAGGAGAGCTTGCAGCCCAAAGACAAGTTTTACTGTAGCTTTTCGTGAAAGTTTGGACAGGATAGGACAGGTTAGAACGGTACAGGAGCGCGGCACACGCCATAAGCACATTAGTTATTAGCGCAGGGACCAGCTCAACCCCAACATCAACCACATACCTCCTCCCATCCTCCCACCACCGCTTTAGAGACACACGCGATGTCGATGGTTGGCGCTGGCTCCCGACTTGGCTCGCTAAGCACGCTGACATGTCCATAAAAGCCTTGAAGTGGACAGCACACACACATACACACACACATACACACACACATGCATGCGTATACAGGGCTGAAAGGGGGCGGCTATCTATTTTTCTAGCGCGGACGATGAGAATTGTCAATTGTATGCATTTCCGCTTTGCCCTTCTTCTGCTTCTCGTCCAGTTTCTGAGTTGGGTGTTATTGTGTTGTTGTTGGACATGGCGTCCATTAGCTGCTTTTCCGCTAAATTATAGAGTTGGAACGCATATACCCACCGCCCAATTACGCTGGCAAAAAAGGAATGTGAAGGGGTGTAGGCGGAGAGGAGGAGACGAACGGGAAAAGGATAGTTGAAGGCTTAGCCTTTGCCATACGAACACATATACATACGAATGAACGGCGGAAAGAGAGAGATGCCACCGTGACACGTGATTCAACGTGGAACCACGGATCTCCCGTAGTCGCACTCGACTTCCCGAACTGTGTTCCCAGTGAAACTGAGGAAGTCTATTTTCAGCTTTGAGATTATATTCCGATTTTATAAAATGATTAAGAAAGAAGGCTGAGCTAGTCTGAATTTTCAAAATTATACTGTAAAGAAAATTTATATATTTTGCTCGGGTATCTTTCGTTTGTTTCCATTATAAAAATGTAAGTACATTGCACTTCCTAAGTCATCTTTCCAGCTGTAGAACAATCGGCATTTATGAACATTGCTCACGCGAATCACGTGCACATCTTTAATGCTTTTAAAAGAGCAGGCCCAGAAGCCAGAGCATAAGAGCGGCGAGGCGTTACATCAGTGTGTGAGTGTGTGTATGGTCGACTCCTTTTGCTCTTTGGTGGGCAGCCACGAACCGCGTTTTCATGTGGTTCGCCACGTCTCGATGGACATGTGATCCCCTTTTTCGCTCTCTCCATTTATTTTGTTGTTCCTGTTTTTTTTTCTTTTGTTTTGTGGTCACCCAGCCCACCTGTATGTTTGTGTGTGTTTGTGTTGGGCCCGGGGGCCCTATGTGGTATGTATTGTATACAAAAAAAGTTTCAAGCGCGTTCGCCTGGGGGACGAACAACTTAAATTATTGTCCTTATTGCATTTGTTGTTGTTTGTTAGATGGGTGGATGGTGGTGGTGAAGGATATGGGGGCAGGTCGAACCGGAGGGTGGTGGGACGCCGGCGTGTGCGCTGTCAAAGGCTATTTGAACAGGATGTGGACAGCAATCAAATGATTTTCACATAATTGCTTACCTGTCATTTATGTCACTTTCAGAAATTCCAAGGCCTCGCTTTAGTCTCCCACTCTCTCTTCCTCTGTTCCTCTCACCTGGCTCCCCTCCCTCCATCATGCTCCTGGGAAGCTGTTTTTACGCTCAATAAGAACGCTTTTCTCACACTGACCGCTAAATGCAATCAGTGCTGGGCATCAAAGGTGCTTACAAAGGGGAAGCAATCTGCTGGCCACTTCCGCTTTCAGACACAAAGTTTCCAGTGTCCCTTGAGCTGGGCCTGTTCCTGTTCCTTGCCTTCTGCCTCGTCCTGCGCCCATTGAAATTGTCCCTATAATTAGATCTCTGAGCTCCTGGGAACGGCTGTTGAAACTCTCAGAGTTTCATTAGGCTGCGTGCGGGTGAGGCTTTCGTTGTGAGGTGGGAAGGAATGGGTTCTGTGTTCTTTGCCTTTGACGTGCTACTGTTTCTCGATTTTAAAGCAATTACTTGAATAATGCATTTACAGTACACAGCGAAGGTGCGGAAAATCGGAAGCAATCTTCAGGCCACCGCCGCTTTCGGCATTTCCATTCCAAGAGGATTTTCTTTGTTGCCAGTAAAAGCTGCATCATGTGCGACCTAATCCCTATATTTTGAGCCTAAATTTCAGTCAGAATTTCTTTCTAAGAATTTTAAGTGCTGTTTTTTCCCTCAGTGCAGCTGTCTGTCCCAATGTACTGACGACCTCATCTATTTACATCCATTTTCTAGATAGACCATTCCCTCTAATGATATTTGTCCAGGTCAGCGCAATTTGTTGCATTTCACAGGCATTTAGCCGGGGAAACGCTCTGGTAGTCTAGGGAGGAACTAGTATTGGGGCTCAATCAATAGTTAAACGCTTTGCTATCTTAGAAAAATGGGGAGGCTCCTCCCGCCTTCTACCACGACAACGACAACGACAACGACAACGAAAACTACTCCTTCTGGTGCTGCCATCTAAAATATGCATAATGGGAAAACATCAGCTGAAGTTTCATCTAAAATTCAAAGAAAACTGCACGAAGGCTGCAGTTTTTTACCTTCTGCTCCTCCAAAAGGCAGTTCCCCCGGCCCACCCACCATTCGGTTATTAGACTAATGCCAAACTGTAAATTCATTACGCAGCCCCACACACATATGTATATAGGCAATTACTATATGTTTTGTAAATATATACATATTTGTATATAGTGTACAAAGTTCTGCCGAAAGGTGGAGCGATGCGAGTTCTTGTACAGGGTGACGCGACTGAGGCTTGGACTGAGGTCCACATGCTAATTCTCTCGCTTAATGTATCTTCATGCAAAGCGACACCATCTTAGGTTTAGATAAACAAAGATAGTGGAATATTTTACAAGAGCAGGGCTAGAAAGGATCCTAACGTAACTTTGCCTGCGCACAATAATCAGATTTTGAATCAAATAACAAAATTGCTTTCATAAGCCATCCCGTCGATACATACGGATGGTACTTTGTTCTGGTTTTGCTGGAGGTGGAGAACCGATGCGTGCTCTTATATAAAGTATCTATACTCCACATATGTGTACATATGCTTCCAATATGTAGAAATAAATGCACTTCCTCCCCCATAAAAATATATTCTTCGTATGTACACGAGAAAGAGAACGAGACCATACATTCTTCTATACGTTTCGCACATAGGGAAGAACTATTCTATCTTAACCGTATTCCCCTATAGAACAGTTTTGTGTTATGGTCAGTCCAGTATAATTATGGCGGTTGCCTAGCATTCGGTACCCATGGGCGGGAACTTCCCCTTTTTAAGGTATTGTCACTTGGTACATTTGTACGAATTCTATTGGTCAGCTACCAATTTCCGCTGTCATATATCCGATCCCCAATAGCTTCCGATTGGCCAGCCCCCGGGACACCATATCGAAGGATTTTTCATATAAATAGCACTTGTTCTGGTGGACACTATTCATTAGTTTTTGTACAGGACTCATAAGCGGTGCCTCTGCTCAGCTCTCCTTTAAAATCATCCCGACGATAGAGAAGTCATAAGTTTTGGTATTATGTAAGCTACGAGTGAAAAAGTTGATAATTTCAGTGGAGTGTCAGGGGAAATCTATGAGATGTACCCCTAAAATATACAGCAATATATTTAAGTGATTCATTGTGATACTTGTTTCAAAAGCAAAATAAGGTAATTTTTTTATAGATGACAAGATCATTCTATGGGAGTATAAGACTGTGTCCCAATACGTGCTCAAGTTTTCTTCAATTTATCTCACAATTTGTCCCCAAAGTGGCCCCGAATTCGAAGGTGATGGCAACCCTTTCCCTAAGCTCTTCCCACACATCTAACACCTATGTATACACTATGTACAGTCTCGCTCAACAATTTTCAATTTCAAGTTGAGTCATTCCCCACTGGGAGCCCTCGAAAAAATTCGTTTAATCTTCCATTGCCGTCGTTTTAGCTATTGTTAAACGAATATCCGACAGATTTTTGACAACTTAACAGCAGCAACAGCAGCAGCTTGGACAATTGATATTTTGACATGTGGAAACTCCATAAAATTAAAAAATAATATATACAAAATGGTATAGTTAAGCTTTAAGAGGGCGACGTCTCAAATACCCTTGCAGCAGGTTTCAGGCAGACAGATGCTGAAATAAAGATATAAATATATATAGACAAATTGAAATAAAGATATAAATACGTATAAATAGATAGAAATATAGTTTTGCAGATGAATATAAATTGAATAATGGAAAGCTGGATATATTTTGAATAGATAAATAGATAAAGGGTATCGATCAAAGGGTATACAAAGGCCTAAAGTGCTAGCAAAATGAAAAAAAATAAATGATTGGAGGGTTGTGTATTTCAATGTGGGCAGCATAGAGTTCAGAGACGAAGCCTCCGACAAATAGTTGGATCAAACTCTCAGCCTCTTGGCATTTGTCTGTATAAATGAATAATTTCTCGTTACGTATCGAATTGTATTATTATTGCACACGTTTGCTCTCAATTATGCAAACGGAGTGTGGCAGTTGGCAGCCATACATACCATAGTGTATAGAGTTCTATTTGAGCGTTGGCTGTCTGGTATTTCCTCCATTTCTGTTTTGGGGCATAGGGCGTAGATGCAACCCAGCGACGGCTTACGGATGGATCTGTGGCTGCAGCAGCTGCAACTGCAACTCACGATTCTAATCCAACCAGCGCTTGAATTGAATTGTTTTTTAATTGCGGAACAGCTGAGAACTTGCAGCCACTCTGCCACCTGACGGCATCTGTGACTCTGATCGTCGGCCCACATCGATTTTTTTGTCGCTGATCTGGCGACGGCAGGCAGCTTTGCTCCGCCTGTCAGTTCGATTTCAAACGACCAGAGATCAGCATTGTCGTATCTGATTTTGTTAATATAAATAATCGAATTGCCTTTTCGGATTTTGTGCCTTTTGCAGAGAGAATAAGAATGAAGCGTGAAATGAACGATGCAGGAGACGGACCACAGGACCAGAAGCGTAATCGCCGTAATGAGGATACCGTGCGCATACTAATACCAAGCAGTGTAAGTATGATGTACAGAAGAATCTGTATATACTGTGATGCACACATCCTTGGGGAGCCTTCTCTAATCAAATGAATCTCTCTATCCATCGATGTTTGATTTTCTTTCTTTTTGGCAGATCGCTGGCGCTGTGATTGGCAAGGGAGGACAGCACATCCAGAAGATGAGGACTCAGGTACTATATGAAATAAAAACCCTTTCCACCCACCCAAAACAATCACTCAAAGAACCAAAAAAAAAGAAAAGAAAAACAATCACAATTAAAGCGTCAAGTCTAGTATTATTTACAAGTACATTTTTTGATTTTTTTGCACCACAAATTAGAAAGTTGAAAGCAAATGATAACCAATCGAGATTCCATCCCAAAAGCGTCTGTCTCTCTGTCTCTGTCATTGTGTGTGTCTCTCTCCTGCGAACTCTCTCACTGTCTCTCTATCTCGCATCCTGTCTCTACCCATCTCCCGCCCTTAGAGCTCGAAGAACGAGAGCTCCAATCCAATCCGTACCGAACCGAAGCGAAAACCAAACCAAAACCGAACCCACTGTTGTCTTCTGTGCCGGTCTGGTCCCTTCCACCACTTAAACCACCTTTACCACCTACCACAAAACCTCTTTTCCCCCTCTCTATCTCTCTTTCTGTCTCTGTAAGCGGATCCTGCCAGTCTCTCGATCTCTCTCTCTCCTCTGTCTCTATGTGCAGCAGCAAGGAATCAAATTAAGATCAAAACACGCTTCTCACTTACTAACGGGTGTCTGCCACTCAGCTTAACTCTCTCTCTCTCTCTCTACCGTCTCTCACTCTCTCTCTTTCTACCGTCTATACCGTTTCTTCTGTCTCTGGTTTCTCTTTATTTATCGTTTCGTTTCTCCAAAAAGGAAGTTCCAATCAATAGATAAGAAAATATCTAAATCTGAAATGTTTTACAGGCGCTTAATTTTTTTTAGTTTTTTTTTTTAATGAAACTTGGAGAGAGAATTGCCCCCTTGTTTTTTGTGTACAATAATCAAATAGGAACAAGAAGTACAACAGCAACAACATCTACAAAAAACCAACAATAAAACGATAGATTTACACGCTAATTAACCTTTTAACTAAATGAACAATTTTCTCTCTCTCTCTCTCTTCTCTCTCTCTCTCTTTCTCTCTCTCTATTCTTGCGTAAACCCCATATGTGTAACAAATCGAATAAATCAAATCCAATCCAAAACATATAAATCGTCGGTTCGCACGCCCTACAAAATCTTCAACCGATCATCTGAACCGATCTGACCATAATCCGGCATGCCCGCCCGCCCGCACCGTCACTCTGCACCGCTGGTCTCCATGGTCTCTGGTCTATATGTCCCACCCGGGTACTGGGTATAACCGATTGATCTGAATCCCGAATTTGAATTTGTATATAAACTGGCCCGATGATACCAATACCAATACCAAAACCAAATCAAATCGAATTGAATTCTTGCTGTGCAATATCTATATAATCTGATATCTGAACCTGATCCATGTATAAACGATGTATATGTATATACGTATATGTCTATGAACCCATATTCCCATACGCTTGTATCTATGTGGATGCTTGGGCCCTGTCCCTTCTCCCTGTGATGTATCCATATATATCTCAATGGCGTTACAAACGAAAAAAAAATACCATGGCGCATCAATCAACCGAATCGAACCAAAAATATATCGGAAATCGATCAAATCTATATGTATAATTACGCCCATCGACCGAATGACCGCCTGTCTGCCCGCCCGCCCGACCATCGACTGTCTGCCCGCCCGCCCGACCATCGTCCATCGACCGCCCGTCTGCCCGCCTGCCTGACATAACGCCCGCCCGCCCGCCCGTGTGCCCGTGCCCGTGTCTTCGACTATATGTGTGTGTGTGTGCTTCTGTGTGGCACACACAGTATAAAGCAGCTGTGTCTGTCGACGATTCCCAAGGCCCCGAACGGTAAACCACATACAAATCTTTAACCTTACCAATTATTAGATACTACAATATAATTTGCATCTCTCCTGTACAAGCCACATTTGAAATTGAATTGACGAGAACCGATCGAGCTTCAGCTCTTGTCAGCCTTAACCTTAACCCATACATACCTATACATATATAGATAGATCTATATCTATATGTTTGTCTTTGTCCTGTATGCTCTATAGTTATCTACAATCTATCCAAATATTGTGTGTTGTGTCCTCCTATGCCTCCTCGTATGCCAGGCGCACAGTATCTTATGTACTACAATCCCGTATATATATCCAGTTTTGTGTAGTTATTGTGCTGACCAGATGGTCGACTTCTTAGCCCGAATCTAACTTGATTTCGCTCTCGCTAAAAACCTAATCCTAATCGCATACTAATCCACAATGCACCCCGTACCATATACATACCATGTACCATGTGTAGCCCAATCCATACCAAATGCACGGCCTGAGCTTAAACTCTGAAGGAACCGAGAATCGAAAGGCCTGAGATCCTGAGATCCTGAGATCATCCATTTGCCGACATCCCAAGTCCCCCAGCAAGCGTCTTGTGTGTCCTTGTGGTGGTATTACTCGTAGTTTATATGATCTATGATATGACATGGAATGGCACTTGGGAGGGAATCTCCATCTCTCTCCCTCTTGTTCTCTAATTTATCACCGATTCTCTATCTGGCAAAGTTTGTTCTCTAGTTCTCCCCCCAAAACATTAAAGGCCATTTTAAGACCTCAACTATTTTTGTCGTTAATGTAATTTGCAATTCTAATATGTGTTTTTCCCCTCACTTTTCTCTCTTTCTCTCTTTTTCCATCCACTCACCATTCTCTTAAAATCTCTATGCACGCCTAACAACTGCTCGCTCAATACCGAACACAGGACCATCCAAATCTCGGCGGATATCGAGGCAACTCTGGAGATAATCACCGAAATGCTGAAATACTTTGAAGAGGTAAGTGCATCGACAGTAATATGATATGATTCACACATTTGATAACACTCCAAACAATCCCTTTCGTCGCATCCAGCGCGATGAGGACTTTGATGTGCGCCTATTGATCCATCAGAGCTTGGCCGGCTGCGTTATAGGCAAAGGTGGACAGAAGATCAAGGAGATACGCGATGTGAGTAAAAGCAAACTATTTCTATATCCATTCCATGGTGTCGCGGTAAAGCTGGGCTCCTTTGAAAACAGAGTAGATACACGTACTAGATACTAGATACTAGATTGATGGCATTGAAAGGCACAGTAATATAATGCACAATCGTGTGCATGATATAGGGGTTGTTCCTGGGTTCTACCACCTCTGATCTACACTCTTCCAGTGTGCACTACTTACCCTTCGATGGTCGGTCTGTAATAATTACCGCAAAATGTTGGGAACTTTTTGAAATTTTCAATGTAATTTTTTCTTTGCTGATTGCACATACTCGCACTCGTATTTCGTTTAAGTATTTCCGCCATTCTGCGTTTAGAGTCCCTTTCCTGCAGATGTCTGTGCTGTGTGCGTGTCCTTTGTTTGCCGTACTATCCATCGTAATCCTGTATTACTGCCCCCCATCCCCAATGTCCTGCGGGCAACGGGCAACGTTGGCCAACCATGACGCTTCTGGCATGAAGGTTAACATAATTGGGCTTATAACTATTTTGGTGTGCCTGAGAAGGAGGAGGAGGAGGAGGAGGGGTGTCATTCGGGATGGGATATGTGGGCATTTTTGACATGTTTATGACGATCCTAGCAACCTAGTGAGGAGTGAGGGAGTGGGCTATGGCAGTGCCACGTGAAGCTGAAACCCGTCAACATAACTTTGCGCTTGGCTAAATCGAAAACTTTGTACGGGGACTACATTCCTGCTGCCGGCTGTTCTCTGTTTGCGACAGGAGAATGCATATCCATCGATGATGGGAGGGAATCGATCGAATGGCTAGCAGTACAAAGCGCTGGAGAGGATGATTGTGGATGAATGCTCATGCAACGGGTAGAGGAATCTGTTGCTGACGTCTGCTACTACATGCACCTTCTTCATAACACACTTGTCACTGCCGCTTTACTGAAGCTGGCTCGAGCATCGTCATGGGCATTCAGAACTGCTGACACGTGAGGATAAGGTCGGCAGGTGGCATGTGGCAGGACACGTCGAACTATTTTCAATTGCGCAATTCGCAAGTTCAAAATAATCAGATATTCTCTGAGTTGCTGTTGCTGCGTTCAATTAGGATAGGAGGTGCAGTTAAGTGGAAAGCATGTCCTTCCAGGCATATCAGAAACAGCAGCAGCAGTAGCAGCAACAGAGGCAGCAGGTGGAGCCTGCAGGGCGCTCATTAATTAGCGACGAGTGGGACTGGGACTGCATTTTAATTGGAATGTCCTGCGCCCTTTTCTGGCTCTGCTTTGCTTTGCTTTGCTTTGCCTTGCTTTGTTTCCCCTCCCGCCAGCTTTGAATATAATATCGCACACTTATTCTCCTACTGAAGCTGCTCCTCTCCTCATGCATATTCATATTTCTGCGATTCTGCTGCTGCTGTTGCACTACTTCTATGGAGGTCAACAAGTCCACGACGGCGTCGGCAGGCAGAAAGGAGCTTCCTCCTGTCTCTCGTACTCCTTCCTTTTATTATGGGCTTCTTATATACGTGCAGCATCCTTGCAGCTGTCGTCTGAGCTACTGCTTTGATGGCCACAGCAGATGATGATGATGAGGATGATGATAATGATTATCAGCCTCCAGCAACAGCATCAGCATCCTTGGGGCAGCAGCATCAGCATCCTCAACTGTGTCTGCCTCAAAGCATGTGTTTGTCGTTTATACATTTGTACCTTTTCTTTGGTCTGTGCTGAAAAGGAAGTCGTCCCCGTTTCCATCTTCATTGTTGCGGCAAGAACAACGGCGGCAGTTCTCAGCAGCAGCAAGGCCTGGCCTGGCCTGGCGTGGCGTGGCCAGCAGCTGTTTCCATTCAGTGAGCCATTTAGCCTCCCCATTCTCCCTTAGTCTTCCTTCTGTCTTCTGCCATTTCCCGCTCTGGCTTTCTGTCTTTGGCCTCAGCAAAGCCGGTTTACGTTCGGGTTTCCCTTTGTCGTCGAGCTACCTTGCTCGAGGTTAAAGTAATTGCTTACCTCTGGCTTCTAATACATCTTTGGTGGGTCACAGTCTTGTTGCTATTTCTGTTCTAGATCATTTTTAATACACATCTACACTCTTCCCCCTGAACTAGCAGAGCGCCAAATCTGTCGCATTATCCGGACATGTGTTACCTTATGGTAGTAGGACTCTACTCGTACGTGTACCCATAATGCCTAGAGTACTCAGTCGTCAGGTTTCATGCCTGTGTTGGCTCCCCATCAAAATGTTGTCCTGTGCCAAGGGAGGGAGCGGGGGAAGACGGCATCTGCTACGGCAGCGTCAGTAATAATGAGCGACAGCTGCTGCTGCTTCTACTGCGTCTCCACACACACTGATCCTGGCTGCAGCCGGCATCATCCTTTGTGCGTATGTACCGAAATCCAAAAATGCCCTAAAATGCATTTGAGGATTGAGCGTGCCAACGGTCTGCGCTGGGCTGGCTTTGTTCCCGCTTTCCTTCTCTCTCGGCCTGTCTGACTGCCGCCTGCGGCTTGCATTTGTTGCACGCTGTTCGTCTTAATGAATGCCAAACAGGTGCTACGTACACTCCACATGCCACTGCTCATAAAGGGTGTCCTTCTCATACGCGTATGGCAAGACTAAAATAGATACTATTACTTTTTACAAAGGAGAATACCTTTTCTCTGTAAATTCAAACATAGCCATGGCTTGACCCGCTCCTATATTTTCTGAGACGGGAATGTGGCACCCTTTATTGTAGCGAATTTTTGCTGGCTGCCAATGAGAGTTTTGTGATCGTCATTTAACTAATAAATACATCGGAGGAGCGGTAGAGGCAGTGGTGGTAGGGATGATGATATCCGGTTTAGTTTTCGATGGTGCCTGTTATTTTGGAGTTTTATACCCACTTCCGACTTGTTTGTTGCATCCTTCCTGGCTCTGTACTCTCTCTCTCTCTCTCTCTTCTCCCCCTGATATCTCAGCCACTTGAAGGGTACAGACATGGGTCATTGATACAGCACTGGAGAGCTGTACTCCAGTTGTTATCTTCCTGCGAGTTTAAAACAATTGCAGTCAGAAAAATAGCAGCACAGCTTGTAAGCATGCAAGTTTTGCACCACTATCAGTTTGCCCGCAGCTGTAGGTAAAAGTTTCTTAATTGCTGCTGTCGTAAGTGAATTTTGATTGCCTTTTGGCTGGTAGAGATGCGGCTTCCCCTTCACCACTACTGTGGCTTGAGATTCCCTCTCTCTCTTTGCCTCTGCTTCTCTTATTATTCCTTCTCCTTTGCTTCTGCTGCTGCTGCTGCTGCTGCTGGTGATGGTGGGGGGATCTTAGGCGCCTTTGGTAATCCCCTACAAGCTTTTAATGGAGCACCATCGATGCATACATGAATCACTTAAAGATTTTGCATATCAATTGAATGCGATTTGTTGTTAATGATGTGTCCCCCACGCTCTTCGTGTGAAGTTTGCCTGTCGTCCTATGTAAAGTTGTTGTTGGATTATGCCCAAAACATTTACTTTCGTTTTTTCTTCTTTATTTGTTCTCCGCCTCATCTGCGCCTGCGCACACAACAACAACAACAAAAGCTTAAAAAAAAGCAACGAAAACTTTTAAATGAGGCGAAACTGAAAGATTCACCGGTTCCGTTTTGCTGCTGCCAGCGGGAGCAAAAGCAGAGCAGCAGAGAAGGAAGAGCGGCGGCAGAGTTAAAGCCAGAGCAGAAGCGGCAGAAGGAGCAACGGGAGCTGCAGCAGCTGCCCTGTCGAACACAGCAGCCTGCGTATCCTTTTTGGGTCTGACATGACACACATACACAAATACATGCTAACACGAATCGGAAGAAGAAGAAGAAGAAGAGACGCACATGCTGTTGCCTGCCTTTCGGTATATGCGCGTGTTTTTGTGTTCTTCCATTTTTTTTTCGCTCTGGCTCTGGCTCTCTCTCACTCTCTCTCTCTCTGCTCTGCCGACGTCCTGGCTGCGTCTTCGTCTCTGTCGCCTTACATGGCAACTGGCAATCGTTGAACCCAATTATTTCGACATTGGCGCTGGTCGCGCACGGTACTGTTCCCACTGTTCTCTCCGTTTCTTTGCCAGCAATCGGTGCTGCTGCAACTATTCCTGCTGTTAATATATTTAAGTAAACAGTGATGGGAAAAGCAAGAAATAAATATCTAAAACATACATTCAGTTCAGTGGAAATTGGTGTGGAACTTCAAAGTGGATAACAAACCATTGAAAGGTATAGAAAAAGTTGTGTACTTTAATCAATTAAATCACTTCTAATGATGGGTTAGTAGTTGGAGAAGAATCCCCGAGATATATTATGTATAATATAATAATAATGCTGGACTAGGACCAGCCGCAGTGGCGCAGATGTGTGTGTGCGTCCCTTTCGGACGGCGCCAAAAACAAAAGGAAGAAAACTTAAAGTTTTTAATGGATTTTCTCTTGTTTGATTGGTAATATAGATTTGGGGGAGGCGGCGACACGCCCTGGCCAATAAATGTTGGCAGTTTAGTTGGACAGCTAAAAGTATGCTATTGTTTCTTTATGTTATCTATTTGTGTCAGCCATAAAAAGAGCGTTAATAGAGAGCAAAAGAGTGAGAGAGAGAGAGAGTGCTGGCATTGTCATGTTTTAATTTAATAATTTTGATTCAGGGATTCTTGGGCTCGCTGGGACCTTGTTCTTTTATGTCAGTGTTTGTGTGACTCAACGCTTTTGGCCTGGCCATTCATAAGGCGCCACATCCTGCTCGCCCCTACTGCCACAAGGGTGATGTGAGTGATGGCATGCGGGAATTAGGGGGTCGAGGAAACACTTCAGAATTTTGATGTCGCCATTGTTGTCTGGAGCACACGCAACGAGTTGTCGCCTGGGAGTAGCTGTAGAAGAGGGGACGCAGAGAGGGTAGAACTGGGTAGTTGGAAGGGAATATGACGCAGCCTTTGGTCATTGCTATACACACACACACACACACGCATGAACACAAACACGAACACACACAGAGACAGGGAGAGTCGTGAGGGAGCACGCAATGGGCCTAGGAATGATGCAATCATCAAGCGGCAGGCAGCAGTTAGGCGGCACCAATGAAATTGATGAAAAACTATGGAAATGCGTTGAGGCACGACAGAGTAGGGAGCCTGAAGGCGGCTCTGCAACGGAAGCGGAACGCACTCGGGACTCCATTGACACAAACACAAACACGCACACAAACAGAAATCTGTTCGATCCGCTCCCCACCTGCTTCCCCTCTTAAGTGGCTATCGAATTTCCCATTTACACTTCCGCTGCAGACAAAAAGGAAGCAAGGGGAGCAGACGAAGGCAAGGGCAGAGGCAAGAAGAACTTCCTGCCACTTTACATGCAGCCAGCGAGAGAGAGAAGCAGCTGCCCCGAAACATTCGAGTCGATGCCGCAGGTAGAAGACCTCGATTCTCTGTGCCTGCGTCTGACATCTGCTGCCGACGTCAGCTGCTTCTGCTTCTGCTTCAAGCTGCTGCTTCATGCTGATTAGGAGCCATTGCCCGCTGTGGCAGGATGCAGGACACACATACGAATATGTACAGAAACGGACGGGTCAGGGCCAGAGTCCTGTATCCTGTGTCCGTGTCATGGCTAAATTGATTTGAACTTGGGCCTCTCAATAGACCTTGACCAGAATGGATTTGTATGTGTGAGTCGTTCTTTGTCCGTTCTTTGATTTTTGGAAAATGATAGGCCCTTAGGCTTAAGGATCCGATGGCTCTATGAATATAATGCCGGGTTCTCAGCTGGAAAACCGCATTCCTAGAAATCCTGCGCGACATGAAACTAATCTTCTTTGTAATCTCTCCACTTGCAGCGCATCGGCTGTCGCTTCTTGAAGGTATTCTCCAATGTGGCTCCGCAGAGCACAGATCGCGTGGTGCAGACGGTGGGCAAGCAGGCCCAGGTCATCGAGGCGGTGCGTGAGGTAATCACCCTCACCCGGGACACGCCCATCAAGGGGGCCATCCACAACTATGATCCGATGAACTTCGACCGCGTCTATGCCGATGAGTATGGCGGCTATGGCACAGGCAGTGGTAGCACTCGTCCCAGTCAGCGGGGAGGCAACCGCAACGGGGGCGCTGGAGCAGCTGGTGCTGGCGGTGCTGCTGGTGGCGGCAACGGCGGAGGATTCGGCGGAAATGCTGGCGGTGGCCGTGGCAGTGGCGGGGGAGGACGTGGAGCTGAACGCTTTGGTGCAGGCGCCGGAGGTGCTGGCGTAGGAGTCGGCGGAGGCGGTGGCGGCATGGGCCAGCGCGACAATCCATTCATCAATCCGTGGGCCAACGGCGGAGGCGGGGATGTGGATGGTTTTGGCGGTGCAAGCGGCGGTGCCGGTGGCTTTGCTGGCGCCGGTTTTGGCGGAGGTAGCGGCGGGCCCTTTGGCGGTGGCGGCAGCTTTGGCAACAACGGGTTTGGCGGCGGTCCCGGCGACTTTGGGGGCAACAACGGCAGCTTTGGCCAGAGCCAGGGCAGCAACAGCCTGCCGAGTCTCGGCAACTTCAGCCAGAGCCAGGGAGGCAGCAACAGTCTGCCCAGCCTGGGCAGCTTCGGCCAGAATCAGGGCGGCAACAGCAGCTTGGGCAACGGCTTGGGAGGCGGCAGTGCCAACAACGGGGGCGTCGGAGCCCTTGGCGGTGCTAATGGCGCAGGATTCAATGCTGGCGGTGGCAGCAACGGGGGAAACGGAAGCCCGAATGCTCCGACTAATGTACCGCAGGGCCATGACCCCAACAACAGCACACAGGTCACCATTCCAAAGGAGGTGAGTAGTGGCAAAGACCTAAGCTTCGGTTTTAATTTTCAAATTGCTAATTTGTATATTTTTTCGCTTTGCAGTTGGCTGGCGCCATCATTGGCAAGGGAGGCGGCCGCATCCGCCGCATTCGCAATGAGTCCAGTGCGTACATAACCATCGATGAGCCCCTGCCCAACTCGAACGATCGCATAATCACCATCTCGGGCACGCCCAAGCAAATACAAATGGCCCAGTATCTGCTGCAACAGAGGTTGGTGTCGCAAACAGACTAAGCAGATCAAAGTATGCACTCAACTCCTTCTCATTTGACTAACCCAAATACCATACACCACACACCACACACACATTAAACATTAAACATTACCTGCCCCAATCCCAATTCCCCTCCAATGCTAACTTCTGTGCGTAATTAACTCGGAAACGGTGCCTCAATTCGTGGGTTCTAAGTGTTAAGTGCTTGATATATCGTATCATATCGTATATTTTAACTCGCAAATCGCTCCAACAACCATCCAACATCCAAACTAACTAACCGATTGGCCTCTCCTGGGAGTGTATTCCGTATGGAAGACTAGTGATTTTGTTGTTTGGTCTCTGCTAATAACAATAAATCCCTTGTCTTCTTACGGCGTGCATCTGTGCTCTTCATTATATTATCGATGGTTAACCAATTTAAGCGGAACTCGGCATTAAAAAGCAAAGAAACGAAAAGTCTTGTTTATTAATATACTAATTGTGTCACGGCTTATACCAATCCAATCTCATATCACATATCGCGCGGCATCCCGCATCCTGTATCCTGTATCCTGTATCCCATGTACATTGCAACCCACACCATCCACACCTATATACAGCCACACCAACACCACCAACCTTCATTCAGCTGTATCTGCTGTTCATTAAAAAGTTCATTAATTATGTTTTCCTTTGGCTTTTCGCCATCGCTCCACTACCTCTCATTGCAGTGTGCACGAGAATGGCAGGCGAAACATTTAAGTGGGCAAATACAACTTTACCAACAGCCACACAGCAACATGCAACGTGCAACAACAAAAACAAAAACAACAACAACAACAATAACAACCATCGAGATGTGCTGCGTTTCACGTTTAAAATTAAATTTACTAACAGAAGAAAAGGAACAGAGAGAGCAAGAGAGCATCCTCCAAAAAAAACGAAAGAAATTTATGTATTTCTTCTTTAACTTTAAGTGAAATATTCCCCCGAAAAGAGAGAGAAAAGCCCGAAAAGAAGGAAAGGACGATAACTGGAACAATAAGTGTCCCCTCCTCCCACATGTCACCTGCATCATGCCCAACCCCTAACCAACATTCTCTCAGCCACACCATTTCTGCTCTTGAAGGGGGAAAGTCAACCTTAAAATTCTGTACGATAAGAAGAATGAACAAAATAAAATATAATTAAACTTGATGTGCGGAGTGCTTTCGATTAGTCTGTGAAGGATAATTGTATAATAAGGTTTTATTCACATTATGAACGCTTAAACAAAACAAAAACATTAAACATTTCGAATTAGAGTCGGATGCGTATGTATGTGTATGTATGTATATGTGTACTCGTAGAATGTAGAGTTGATTGCGTTTCACGTAATAAATTATTAAGCATTAATCGGTAGATGTACAATTTAATTAAGAACTGATTTTAGGGTTGGTATTACTAGGCATCGTTAAGGTCTAATGATTAGAGTCTAGAGTATTTACAAGTTCCGATTGCCATCGATTATCATCGGATTATTTCAATTTTCGCCAGTTCGCTGTCAGATAGCACCTCCGTAATGGACTTTTGTGATATGATAAACATTTGTTAAGCTCCCGCTTAAGCATAGACTATAATTAATATTGCATTTTGTGTGTTTGCTTCCGCTTCACTCCCGCCTTCCATATGTTCAGGAATGCATTGAAGCATATGCAGCCATTGCCACCTCCGCATCCGCATCCGAACCGATTCAATTCCGCTTGGACGAGTTGATTAAATATTTACAACAGTGCGTCAACAAATGTTTCTCGCCGGAGGAGGATGAGGAGTTGTTGTTGTGGTGATGATGATGCTGCGGGGCGCCCAGTTCACGCGTGTAAATGTCGAGTCCGTACTGACCCTCCTCGGGGAAGCTACAAAGGGGAACGAGACGAGAACAAGAATGATTGCACTGAATTGCTATTACATTTTCCATTTCCTTCTGCACTCACTTAATGATGAACGTGACAATGTCGTCCAGCGTGCTGTGAGTCACATACTTCGCCAGCTTCTTCTCCTCGATGCCATTCTTGTGCAGCGTGGCCATAAAGTCTGTCAGCGGACGCGACATACGAAATTGTAAATCCAGACTACGCCCGGCAAAGATGAGCGGATCCTGCGTAGCACAAAGTGAATGAGTTACACGATATGTATCATGTCAAATGAACAATTAACCCACCTGGTGCGTGATGGGAATGAGTCCAAAGAGGCGGGTGGCCTTTGTGGGTCCCCATTCTCCGCTGGCACAGTCCGGCAGCGGCACCATCACCGTCTGCAGCTCCTCGCAGCATATCTGATCGGAAGAGAATGTCAAAGAGCAGAAGAGAGTGGGGAGGGGAGAAAACCCACCTTGAACTTGCACACAGACTTGAATTTCATGGGCTCCCCGGTTAGGTACTCCTGGGGCGTCACCGCATTGGCAAAGATGTCCAGCAGAAAGGCGCCCGAGCATGGGGCGTGCACGCGGAAGGCCACAATGTTGCCGATCACCGACTGCATCACGAATCTTTTGAGGGAGACGCCGTCGTAGGAGAGCTCCTCGTCGCTGTCGTAGAACTTGAGATTGTAGTGGAAGATCAGACAACTCTGCATGTCCGTGGGCATGGCGATGCGCACTGTGGCCGCTCCAGTGTCGTCCGTGAAGACCACAGCCCCATAGCCCTCGTCGGCAAAGTGCAGGCCGTAGCGGAAGAAGAGCGAGCGCACAAAGGGTAGATTCTCGAACTCGCGCAACGTGATGGGACGCTTCAGGAGCTGCCATTCCTCTTGCAGCGGATAGAACTCGTAGATGAACTCGCGTGGATCGGTGAGGAAATAATGGTCATCATACTCGTACCTGTAGAGGGAGAAATTTGCATTAGACACCCGAGAATTATCCTCCTTCTGCTGTTGAGGGGACTCACCGCAGACTGTCGTTCTTGCCGCGTCCTTGCTTGGGCGCCTCCTTGGCATTGACCAGGTGGCGGGCTCCCCAGTTGCATTGTACAAAGCGCCAGGCACCGGCCACATAGACAGCGTTCCAGGAGTTGCGGAAGCGCGAATCCTGGAACTTCACGCCGGGCTGGTAGCCGGCGCTCTTCGAGTAACCCTTGATGACGACACAGTGGAGACCGGCATAACTGCAGAGGCGCTTGAACAGCACATGGTAGCTCTCCGTGCCATATTTGATGCCGCGCAGGAGACCCATGGGCGTGTCGCCGCGCAGATCATCGTCAAAGTGCATGGCATTCAGGTTCTTGACCGTGATCCACCGGAAGATGGTGCGTGCCTTCTCGATGTCGGTGGTGCAGCGTCCCACCAGCTGCCGCACCAGATCCGTGAATGTCTTCTGGTCCTCCTGGGCCACGGAAATGGCGATGCGATCGACATCCTCGAACTCTATGGGGTCTGTGTATATCTGGAATTTGCTGACAGCCGGCGGTGCTGGGATCGGGGCATTCAGCGGATACTCGATGGGCACGGCGCCCTCGCTGAACTCGTCGTCCAGGAAGATGCTCTCGCTCTGCATGTACTCGGAGCGGCGGGCGCTGATCAGCTCCAGCATCTCGCTCGACTGCCTGTCCACCAGGGCGGCGGTCTCGTAGCGCTCGTGCTCCAGCATCTTCCGTGTGATGCTCTCCTTCTTCTTGCTGCGGCGCAGGGTCATGTTCTTCTCGAGGTCCTCCTTCTGCTGTTCGTGGCGCAGCGTCAGAACGTTGGCCTCGTCCCGGCTGCGCCGTGAGGTGGCCAACTCCTTCTCGAACTTGTGCGTCAGGCGCTGCAGCTCGCGCTCCCACTCATCCTGGAACTCGCTCTGGATCTTGCGATCCTCCTCCTCGCGCTTCTTGGCAAATCTCCGATACAAGTCGTCCTCCTCCTTGCGGTGCTTCATCTCCAGGTGGGCCTGCTCCTCGCGGGCCTAAAAGCAGAAGAGAGGGAGTGATGTTAGGTGAAAGCTTTCGCAACGATCCATCCATCTGCATTTTCGCCGAATGCATTTCGAGCGTTTGGTTTGCTTTGTTTGTTGTTTTTGCAATGCTTGGCTTGTTAACTTGGCTAATTATAATGCCACGCCTGAGCTGCCACCAGACCTGGCTAAATGTCTGGCATTAGGCCTCGGCCTGGACCGTCCCCGCCTCCAAGTGCAGTTGCATCTGCCGCCATACCGCCCACACATACGCCACGCATTGCGTGCGCCCATCGATAATGGCACGTCTGTCCATCGATAATTGTGGCCGGCCATTGGAGGTACCGTTGCTGTTTACATTTGTGCAACAATAATTGCGGGTCTGTGCGCCCGCTCTCTGTGACCACTAATCTGGCTAATGTTTTCTCAGGCAGTGCCACAAATGGTTCTTACCTCATTCGCAGCGTTCTTAGCCGTAATTACGGATCAGCGGGCTGCACTCAATTTTCTAACATTATGATCGTCTAGCAGAAAGGGTACAAAAGAAGTCGTTCTCTCTGTTAACTTTCAACTGCAAAGATTAACAATTGTGAAATATAATTTTGACTATTCCCAGTACCGACTATAACGTTCTCACTATTTTTTTTTTCAGCTAAATACAGTTTGAAAGCTCTGGAAAAATTATACTTGTAGCTTCCGCATGGGAATGTACACTACAGGGGCACTCAGAAAACATTTAGCGCCATGCAACGGTCAAAACAATGTGTAATTAAAGCCGAAATTCAATGTCAAGTTCAAAACAATAACTATGTGTTTGAAACAAAAGCAAAATCAAGTAATAAGCAGCTGCCAGCCACTAAATGGTTCAAAGCCCCATTGACAATGGGTAGAGCGTTCCGCTGGCCAGCGGATGGGGGTGGAATTGCGTGAGCGGCGTAGAGTAGATTTTATACATGACCATAAGCCGAGCAGCGAGCAGCACGTACAGTTATGCGACGCGGCGCCCACGGTGAGTGACAAAGGCGAAAAGCGAAAAGAGCGATATAGCAGCGGAGTATTGTACCAAATCAAATCGAAACCGAAAGAAAACGAAAGTCTAAAAATGTTGAAATTAATTATTGCGCAAGCGGCCACACAAACAACAACAGAAAACCAGCAGCAACAAAAAAGCCCAAAACGGTGGCATAAATTGTAAAATTGGCGTTGGACAGAAATGCGAAAAAAGCTTTCAGCTATGAGGAAGTGTCTGCGGCTTTGCCTGTCCCAGCTGCCGCTGTGGCTGCGTGAGAGTTTTATATGGAATCGGCGCGCCAAATTACACGGCGATTACATGGCGTTTAAAAACGCGTGCATTGCATAAGGGCTGGGCTGGGCTTGTCTGAAGACACCGACACCACCACCCAAGACAGGCAGAGCAGAGTATGCAGAAGAGAGAGAGAGAGAGAGAGTTCAGCTACGTATAGTGGGAGCGCGTAAGCTTCGCCATCAGAATGGGGCTCGCTCTGAGAGAGCTGTCTCTGGCAAAAGCTCCACTTGCCGTTACTTTCACTGTGGTGCGCATAATTTAGATTTACCGAACGAACGCAAGCGCAGCCGGAAAAACAAGTGACGGTGACGGTGACGGCATTGTCTTGTCCGTGTCTATGTCTGACACTGCCACTGCTGTACTTGTATCCGTATATGGAAATCTATGCTTCCAGGCACCTACACTAGTGGCCAAAATAGTGTGCCCGCCCGGGGCCTAGACCCAGGCGCAGGCTCAAGCGTTTGGTGTTTGGGGGAGGGAGTGTGCGTGGCAGTTGTAAAACATGAAAAATTTTTAATGATTGCATGCATGCAATTTTTCACATATGTATGTACATACACATACATATATACATTTTTGTGGTTTGTTTGTTGTGGTTGTTGCGGTGGTGTGTGCCGCCATCAGACACCTGTTCGAAATTTGTTAAATTGAGCGTTGCAATAAAAATATTTGTTGGTGGTGCTGCTGCTGCTCCTGCTGCTGCTGCTGCTCCTAGTGGTGCTGGCGGTGGTACTGTTGATGCTGGCCACTCGCGTGTGGCATTCTCGAAAGTGAAAGAAAAATCGGTTTTTGGCATTTGCAATGGCAGTGGCAAAGAAAAGCAAAACTTGTGCGATTTGAATGCGATTATAATGCTTTCACCCAAGCATCATGCAGAGATTAGCCAGCCAGATTAGTCGTAGACCTGGACGCGATGCAGCACGATAATAAATTATATTCAAGCTGGGCGAATGGAAATCTCTGCGTGGATTTCCATTTTCTCCTAACTAGATCAATTGGGTTTTGCTTAAATCACCATAAACTATGCCAATATCGGAGATGGTAGAATGAGTCTTTTATCTGCTAGGTTTTTTTTAGTGTTCCGCCCCCGTGGATAGCCCCAGCTGGGGTAACGCAACCCCTCAGCCTCAGCCACAGCCACAGCCTCAGACAGGTGCAAATAGCACACTAGCCTACATAATCATGACTCTGCGCTGGCAGTGCATTAATTAGGCTCTGCACATACTCGCAGAAGCATTGCACAATCGCTGGAGCTTGGAGAGAACTGGCGAGAACTGAAGACAAAGAGACAGAAGGGGCAGGGGGAGATACACACTTGACCAGCCGGCGGCCCGCTAGCCACTTAAAATTTCATTACATGTTCTGCACTAAATAATCTCTTAATTTGTGGCCACTTCTTGGGGCAGAGTGGGTTCTGGGTCTGCCATTGCTGCTGCCGCTGCTTCCATCAACGATGGTCACTTACCAGGTAGAAATCAATCGGCTTCTCGCGTGCCTTGTTGTAGGCCTTCTGGACCTCAGTCTGCTTCAGTGCATGGGCGATGTGCAGGGCACTGGCGTCGAAGCGGCCGTACTTGTAGTCGGATTCATTTTGTGACGGGGAGTTGACCTCGCGGCCGACGTAGCCATTGGGCGTGGATTGACGTGAGCCCCCCAGTGGGGCACCTGCAGAATAGAATAGAACACAACAGGAACGGTCAGCCAGGAATCAAGTGTAGCCAGCCCCTTGCTACTCACCGTCAATCTCGGTGCGAGTGCCCCGGATCTGTTCGTTCACGAACTTGCTCGTGCGCGGCGCATTCAATGCCTGTCGAATGCCCACCGCTGTCTGGTCCAGATGACCGGGTCCGCTCTTTGGTACATGTGAACTGCAATAGACCTGCAGAATAAAGAGATGAATAAAGCTCATAAATGGAATGTTTCTGGGTGCTAAAAATGATTTGTCATTGCCTATACCACTCCATTCCATTCCATTCCATTAGATCCATCCCATTCGATAGAGGAGGCCATTAACCGAATTATAATTTGATACCAATTAAAGTCTTTCTTTTGGAGTTTCCTTTTACATGAAGATACTGTCGAATCATTATATGTTGTATCTATGTTTATCTACTGCCCAAATCAATATACCCCATTAGCCATATTCGGTTTCGGCTCGAGTGCGTGAGCAGACCCCAAGATTCGAGACACTCACTTGGAAATGCAAGAGCAACCGCCGCACCTACACACAGCAGGTGGCAGCAGTGTGAGTACAGTGCGTTTCGTGCTTGGAATGTCAACGAACTACGGCCGCCTGCCGCCTGTCGCCTGACACAGAAAAGGTGCTTTGAATAGATAATTATAATTATTAAATGAAACTCATTGATTGCGCGGAACTTTTAGGAGGAAATTCTCATACGATTACTAGAGCTGTCACAGTCTTATTACTGTGATACGCACTGTACGCTCGTGCACATAAATGCACACTTATGTATGTGCAAGACATATGCATATTGCTGCTGCGAATGGATGACAGACAGACAGACAGACGGACAGACGGATAGACCAGACCGCACTGACACACATTTCTGCTGCGGCAGAGTGCAATAACAGAGTTATTTATTATTATGCATGGGCACGGAAAAGTGTCGTAGAGTCGTTCGTTCGAGTCGAAATTCGAATTGCATTTTTTCATTTTTGCATTTTTGCATCTTTACATCGTTGCAGCTGTGTTTGCTTGACTTGACGCGTTTGTCGCCCGAGTCTTTCGTAGCTTCATAGCCCGTGGTGGCACTTACCTCTTTGTCATCCTGCTTGTGTTGATTATTGAAATATGTCTTGAGCGTTAGCTTGGTGCCGCAGTGGACGCACTTGAAGCAACCGGAATGAAAGAATGTGAAATCCTTGAGTGGCCCCACACGATCCACCTGATAGACGGTCTCGCTGCACCGCAGGCACGTCGACTCGTAGAAATTTGGGCGATACATGCTGCTGCTGCCTGCCTGCCTGTTGCTGGCCTCTCTCCAGCTCCTTCTGTGTGTGTTCCGATTGGGTGTTTGGGAGACTGGTTCCTCCAGTTGCCAAGTTGGATTTGTCACTTTTCTTTTCCTCTTCTAATTTCACTCGAAATCGTATCCGCAGCCTCAGCTTCCGAGCAAGTTGTTGGCTTGTGGTGCGACGAGCTGGTTCTGGTTCTGGTTCTGGGGGTTCGGCACTTTCAGTTCGTCATTCGTCATCAGCAGCCGCTCATCCTCATCATCCGTCCGCTGCTGGCAGAAGCTGCTGTGCCACAGAAATAAGCAAGAAATGACCAAATTGATTACTGACTGAGTGGGAGACAGATTTCCTATTTAAGCTGAGATTAGATTTTGGCCCAGACCAAAACTGGCCAACAGCCCAAAGCCCCTGCCCCTGCCCCCTCCCCAGCCCCAGAGCCCCATCCTCAATCTCCAGTCAAAGTCAAAGCCACACACAACTTTGGTTTCTGCGCAGGCGTCCGAGCCAAAACTTTCATTTTTTGTTGGCTCTTTGGCTGCTTCGTGGACAACTGTGAACAGATTATTAATGAATTTTAATTAAGTGGACAAGAGGCGGATTCGATTCATTTTTGGCTCCGACCCGAATGAGGCGAAAAGGGTTACAGGTTGGGCATGGGCCTGGGCAAGTATTTCGCCTTGCCATTGACCTCGCGCTGGGAACCAGAGCCTGCTTTGAACGTGCCACAATTGAACTTGCTGCTTTTGTTTCTGTGGCACGAACAAACCGCCGAACAGCCTTCAAGTGCCGCCTGGCACCGGCAAGAGTTGCATTTTCCATTTGATTAATTGACGCGATTGTTGTTTTCTTTCGGTTATTCGTGTTGTATTTGTTGTTGCGTTGCAACAATTAAATTGAAGTGGAAAAAAGCATATGCGAGAGTACTCGCATATTGTATGTACATATCTGCGGGTATGCGCCCCGAGGCAAGTGCATGTAACTTTAATTGAATGTTATTGTAGCTGCCATTGCGGCTGTAACTGTTTATGTGGCTGTGGCTGTGGCTGTTGCTTTGACCAAAATTAAAACAAATGCGGATCGGCTCGGCTCAGACAAAGCCAAAACTGCAAGTCGAAGTCTCGTCAGCGTCATCGTTTTGCTTTCTTTTCAAGTTTAATGAACGTTAAGCGTTCAGCCAGTGTGGATCGAGAGGGGGAGTGTGTTGCATAGTCACCTCGCCGCCATCTCCCACCGAAGGTTGCTGGCCTGAGCCTGAGCCTGAGCCTGGGCCCCAAGTCGAACGGCGGATGGCGGATGGCATGCCACTTCCAACTTGAGCTCCAGCTCCAGCACTAATGCAAAATGGAAAGATTGAATGATGAAGAGGAGTTGGAAAATGCAAATGCACAGGCGGCGAAGGCCGTTAGGATATTTTGTAACACAAAATTACTGTGATTGGCTGTGAATCAAAGTTTGTTCCGCTTTGGACAGACTTTTCGACGGCCACAGCGAGTGTGAGGAGTGTTCCCTTGGAAGTGTGTAAAGCGAGAGCAGAGACGAAAAGGGATTAAATGGAGAACGGCCCCAAGAAGTTACCAAAGTTTCCATTGTCACTTGTCAGCACAGCGATGAGTAACTGATCGATAAGTCGGAATAGTTTTGTTGTCCAGCCCCCGCAATTGAATATCAATCAACAACTTACAATCCATGAATGGAACCGCCCACGAGCGCGACACACGAGAAGCGTATGATCCGTTGATGCGATCACAATCGGTGTGATTGAATGGTCCAATTAGACATTGCTTTTGACATAATTAGCGTGTAATGATAATTGTAATGGACATGAACATGATCATAAATGTGGATGTGAATGTGGATATCCATAATGCTGAGGAGGAGCCCTGCAAATTAGCTAAGGAGGTGTGGGGCGGCTTTGACAAAACGCCTCGTGCGACTTACATCACACGTCATGCCATCATGATCACTTGGGTGTGACTGACAAGAGAAGCTTCTGCTCTGGCTACAGAGCAAGAGGAGGAGTAGGAGGTGGAGGTGAGGGGTTCTCGCATAGAATTTTGCATACCCGTCAAAGGCATCATATTGTCTGTCCACTGTTCCGTAGCTATTACACCCTATACTCGGAGTGTTCGATGGGTAGACTGGCTGGGTAAAACTTATAAAATGTTTATATTGTTGAGCTTTGATAAGTGGGTATGCCCAAGTCGAAAGCTAGCGTTCTTTCCATCTGTCTTTTCCATCCGAGTGCGGATGGAATGCTGCAAACATTTGTATGAAATATAAATGATGGAAAAAGACAAAGCCTGAGGCGGAAAATAAAAGAAAATGAAAGTGGCTCGGTTTAAACAATTGTCTGCAATCAGAAATCATTTAAATAAATTGATAAGCGGTCGCTCCTCAGCGACATTTTCATTGGGAGGGGATTGGCGGCTGATTTTTCAATTTTTGGTCGAGCGAGTTTATTTCCTAAGTCTTTCGTTTCGTTTTGTTTTGTTTTCTTTCGGGCTGCGGTTCGAAGCGCTAACAATGACAATTAAATAAATACCAAATAATAACAGTAAACGTCAGCGGCAGCAACAGCAACAGCAACAACAACAACATAATGAACTTGAATTTCCCATAATTGCCAGAGCTAATAGCATTCAAGAGTCCGATACTTGAAATTTGATAAACGCAACGAAACGAATAGCCAGCCAGCCAGCAACTGGTTATTCAGCCAGAGAGTGAAACAATCATAGGAATTGAAATAAAATGCAAATGATTGCGTCACTTTTGGATGAATGCTGGAAGAGGTGGGGGATGAATACATACATATGCACATCGAATATGAGATACCAAAACGAACCGGATAACAAGAGAAACTATACGAGAATTATTTGGGCAAATCGTCAGATTCCAGGCACTTGTGTGCTAATTGAATGCCACAATGGACTGCTTTTAGAAATCGCCCAAAACAAGCTGGCAATAAATTAGAAGCACAACGAACAACGAAACACCAAAAACGAAAATTATTTATGAGAGTCGCAAAACAGTAATTGAAAACTGCAGCAGCATGGCACTGGAAGTGGATGGTGACACTGGAACTGCCGCTGGAACTATGCGCCGGAATGAGTAGAAGGGAAGGGTAAGGGTAAGGGGTGTGCAGCCAGCGCCCATGACAGGTGGTGGTGGCATCTAACAACCCCCCCCGCTCCCACATGTATATATGTGTGTACGTATGCATGTATGCGTGTGTGTTTAGGCCATGACTGAGACAGCGACGTCACTCCAGTTAACCACAGTTTCAGCCTCAGTCGCCTCAGCCTCAGCCTCAGCCTCAACGTCAGCTTGCAATCTTTCACTTTTTCGAGTCTGGCTCGCGCGTTCCAGTTTTTTGTTGTAAATTATTTCTCTTTCTTCATTACTATTTTTATTATTTCGCCTTGATTATACACACGCGATATATGTAGCTCGTAGCTGGTTCGTTCGTGCCTCGTTTGTTGCTGCAGTTCTAGACCCTTTTTTGACATACTTATGGCAGAGCTGATGCTGCTGTTGCTGCTGCTGGGGCCCTCCCACTTCCTCTCTTTCCTTTCCGCTCTGCCCGGGGTCTATGCGCCGCTGAACGGACTCATATGCTAAACAACTTTCTTCTGGAATTGTGGAGGGGCGCGTTGTGCAAAAGTATTTATGATCAATTCCACACACACATGCACGCACACAAACGCCACTAGCTGGTGTAGCAACAAAATCCAAGCACACACAGAAACACGCACACACACTCACGCTCACTGAGCACAGAACGAACACGGCAGAAGAGTTGGTCAAATGGTGTGAGGAAAGAAATTCCGATTCTCCGTTTTGGTTTATTACATTTTTGGCATTTTTTGTGTGTTTAGGCCGAGCAGAGCCAAGGCAAGTTTCAGATTGGGAATGTAACCAAATTTCATTACCAAACACAAATACAACACCAACCACACACGCACACACAACTCACACAGTTGCAAGATTCGAGTTGGACCGACCGTTCCAACCTACCACGCTTGTTGTCGAGATCGCTTTGAACCAAGCTTTTTCTAGCAATGTAGCTTTCTTTCTCGAATAACAGCAAAGCTCGGCTCAGAGACTCAGATCGAATTCCACGAACCATGGTAGAATTGTCCACAAGGTAAAGCCATCCATCTCTCGATTAGGGGTATAATATCCCAAAACCAGGCAATAAAATATTAACACAAGTTACTTTATCGTATATAAGCTATAAGGGCGCCTTATTAGTTTCTATATGTGAATTTTTGAGCGCATGGTATAAAAACGCAATTTAAAATGCTTTACATCGTTTTCCAGCACCAAATTAATTTGGACTTTCCTAGTATCACGCAAAAGTATACCAAAAAGTATGAGCGGTATATTTTCAAGATGAGAAGGTATATTTTTGAGGACGGTGCGGACTATTATTTCCTAGATAGATCCGCTGTCACACTGACTAATAACAAAAAGAAAAATATTGTTAAAATATTATTAAACAGATAATGGGAAACCAAGTGGCTCTAATAAGTGACGACGATGACTCTTCAGAAAATAGTGAAATTAACAATTTAATCGACTTTACTGTAAACGCAATGGAGCTGGAAATGAGTAATACGTGCTACCACACAAACCAATTACCCAAAATACGGGGCGAGCCAAACCTGCACAAATTTCAAGTAATCATGAAATACTCTAGCTTTCTTTAGAGGCGAGACTAATGAGTATATCATGAATTTGCAGGGCTCCGATATGTACAAAGAGATAAGGGCCTTGAGTGGTTTCGCCAGCAAGCCATTGAACGATCGCTGGAATCTCCTGCACGCACTGCAGCAGCGAGAAAATGGAATGGCTGCGCCTGGCACTGCGTCGTTCTCGCAGAACCAACAGCGCTATATATCCAATCTGTATATACCAAATAAAAAGTCCACGCGTCTGATGTCGCTGGACTCGAAAGTATTTGTGACCAAGTTTGATAAGCGTGGCGACAAGCTCTTGGTTGCCTGCCAAGGTCAGAATGGGTTGACACAACGGTCAAGTTTCACCTCGCTAAACACGTCTTACCTGTTGCAGATGGCTTTGTGCGCATCTATGACGGAGCAAAGGGCACCTACCATCTACTGAATCGCATCAGAGCACGTGACGTCGAATGGAGCATTATTGATGCTGACTTCAGTCCGAATGGCCAGCACTTTGCCTACAGCACCTGGTCCCGATCTTGTAAGTTGTGTGACCTTTTGCAGAGGTCATCATATTTTTGTCCAACGCAGATATGTAATTACTAAATTTGATTGGAAATGCTTTTTCTTGCAGTTTTCATAATGCCTGTGAGTGGCACTGAAGACGACTGCCAATGGATCGATGTAAATGGCTTGCCCAATCTCCGACTGGCGATTTTCTCGCTTCGGTACTCACCCACGGGCGACACCATTATTGGTGGCAGCAACAATTCCATGGTCATCGTCACAGACATTGAAACGCGCACCACTCAAATCTTGCGCACTCATCGGATGCCTGGCACGGACGTGAATTCCGTCAGTTACCTGCATAATAAGAATCCAAATGTGATAATCGCTGGCTGCGATGACGGACTGATCAAGGTATTTGATCTGCGTACCTCATTCCGCTCTCGGGAGCTGTCCAAGGCGGTGGTCTCCCTGATCGGGCACTACGACGGCGTCACGTACCTTGATTCGCGCAACGATGGATATTATGTGCTTTCCAATTCCAAAGATCAAAGCATTAAGCTGTGGGACTTGAGGCAGCCCAGCAGCACGCGAAATCGCAGCCGGACCAGGCAAGATCGACTGAACCTATCGACGTGGGACTATCGCTGGAACCGAGTGCCACAATCATGTTCGTATTATGGGATACACATTTCCATATTTCCGTATTTATTGTTTAATGGGTTTCCTTGCAGTTTACGATCCTCGCAAGGCCATGGAGGGGGATTCCAGTATAATGACCTATCGTGGCCACAGAGTAACTAAAACACTGCTGCGCGCCAAGTTCTCGCCGTTGGAACAGACTGGGCAGCGTTTCATCTACACAGGCTGTTCAACGGGACGCATTATAAGTAAGTGGCCAAAATGGAGATTAAAATTGAATAAACTTTAATTTCGGATTGATTACAGTTTACGATGTGCTGACTGGCAGAATCAAAGAGGCTATTGAGGGACACAGGAATGTGGTGAGGGACTTGGACTGGCATCCAGTGCGCTCGGAAATCGTGTCTGGTTCGGTAAGCTGACACATTGTGATGTCCGTTTGGAATGCTTATTACACGTTTGTATCGCTTTCGCAGTGGGACACTCACGTTCATCTGAACAACTTCAATCGAAACAACGCCAATCGGTCGGATAAACGTCAGCAGAGCTCCGACCAGGACAAAAGAACACTGCGACGTTCGCGTCGTCTAGCGGATCGCGTTGAGACGCCGGACTAGTCTTAAGCGTGTTGACATTTCACAATTAGCATGTAAGACGGAACCCCATTGATATTACAACACAACACATGTTCACCAGCATAAGTACCTAGCATTGAAGCGCTGGCTAAAGGGGCATCTGTGTGGTGTGGAGTGAAGTGGAGTGCATGTCCCACCAGAGTCACGCCGCATCTTGGTTCTATGAATAAGACTGAGGATAATGGCACAGCTTTGCGGGGTATAGTTCAGTTTAATTATAATTATCGGCGTTACACATTAAAATGTAGACCATGAAGCTTACAATTTACTTAATTAAATTGTTTATGTACAAACAAATCGTATTAAGAATCACGTTGAATTACATATATTTCGTTTTGCCTTAATTAAATGGCCTGAAATGCGAATCTTTTCTTTACTGCCCGTAACGTCGTGCGCTTCACCTGCCTCGGGTATTTGAGGTTTTTAAATCTGTCCGATTTCTTAAACCTGGCATACGATTCATTCTTCCAAAGGTCCATAATTCGCTTGTCGTCGTTCTTCATATCCTCCACCCTCAAATCCATATTCGCGCTGCTCCCGTAGCCTGTTATTTCGGCCAGCGTCGACTGTCGAAACGCATTCATATCAAACATTTGGAATTTGTCTGCGCAAAATTGAGAGATGGTACAGATATTGAATAATTTTAGTTTTTCTTTTATTTCGTCCAGAGATAAGAGCTCCTCAGGCTGATCTTCATCGGCTGATTGATCGCTTTTATCGCCGGATGAGTTGTGTTCAGCACTTACAGCGTCCTTGTGCTTCCTTCCGGTGTCAGCTGCTGGTGCAGGATCTTCAGGTACATCGCGATTGGATTTCTTCTTTTTCTTGGAGGATTTTTCAGTCATTTCTGATTCCAATTCTATGTCCTCGTCTATCTCCTTTACTTTCTTTGACTTCTTTTTCTTTTTTAGCGGAGCTTCTTCTAGGGATCCGTTTGTATCTTCAGGAGTAATTTCTACAGGCTTAGGAAGGCTCTCAACTGTTTCCTTCGATATTTTCGTCTTTTTACTTTTGGACACTGAAGTATGCTTGTCTTCCTGTGGAACGGCGGGCGCTTCATCGGGTTCTACATCTTCCTTAGTCTCGACGACTTTTTTATCTTCCCTTGACTTCTTTTTCTTTTTAGAAATTTCGTTTGCTACTTCATGAATTGGCTCTGAAGCAATGGTTTCCACCACTTGCCTTGATTTCTTTTTCTTTTTTGGAGCTGTCTCATCTAAAGACACTTCATCCACTGGTTTCTCTTCCTCAGTTCTCTCTGATGGCTCATCTTCCTGATCGGAGGAACGTTTTGACTTCTTCTTTTTTTTTTGCTTAGGCTCCACAATTTCTTCCACCTCAGCGGGCACTTCGACCGTCCGCTCCTTATCCTTTTTCTTCTTCTTTTTGACGGGCTCGTTTTGATCGATCTCTGTCTGGGCCTCTTCGCGTTGCGTCGGGGTACTTGCACTTCCATTCTTGAGTCTATTTTTCATGGCTTCCATTTTCTGCTTAAAGTAATCGTGGACAGAAAGCCCAGTGGCGACTGTTGTCACGCCACTAAAATTGGGATTAATCTCCTTTTCTTCCACTTGTGGCATTTCGATCTTCACTGGTGCGGGAATATCTTCGGTGGCCTTTTTGCCGAAAATATTGGCCAGATCCTTTTCGCTGTACTGGGATAGATCCTTCCCCCGTGTGAATTTCTTATAGTGCACACGCGCCTTGCTCGCCTTTGACGCCTCCTCCAGCGATATGCCACTGATCTTCTCTTTGAGCTTCTTTTTGAGTGGCTCCTCTGGTTCTGCGGCTTTAAATCCAAACATCGGTCTGGCTTCATCTTCAGATGCGGAGGCAGCTCCGTTTGCACCATTGGTTTCATCAGCGCCACCATTAAGGGATTTAAGGAGTCCATTGAATCCCTCCTCATGAACGGTCCACTGATCATCTCGTGCCTCGAATCCCAATCCTTCAGCGTCGTTCTTCAAGCGAACTCGAACAAACTCCTGTTGGCCGTCCTCGTTGGCGCCAAGACCTTTACCCTTGGACCAACCCATTTTCTCAAGCATTTTGGTACCAAAACGAGCATCATCTGCGAAATGGCCATTCATTTAGTTAATTTTGTCATGTTTTACTGCCGAATACTTTACCTTCGTACAGCGCTTTGCCGCGCGGGCACAAGTTGTACCGTTTACGACGACGTGGTTCTGCCAGCATAGCCATTTTACTTTAAACAAAACTGTGGCTAATATTTAATAATTTGTATAAAATGCGGACGGCCACAACACGTGCTATCAATATCGCGGCTATCGATATCGATTGAGAAACAGCTGCTGGATAGAGATGAACGATAGTATTTTAAAGTCGCAGTGAGTATAAATATATTTGCAAACAAGATTTAAAATAAGCATAAGCAAACAATTATCACGAAATGCCATCCTTGATTCGGAATCTTAGCTTCCAGTTTCCGTAATTCCGTTTTCCTGGTATTACTGCAATGGGCAGTGATTTTAAGCAGCTATCAACAAGTAGCAGGTATGCGAATAGCGCTCATCACTGTTGTGTGATGGTGCATTTTTTCGTTTTCTTTGTTTTGCATTCATTAATTATTGTTATTAAATTTTAAATCTGCCTTCGCCGCAATGGATATAAGTGCAGAAATAGCGGATATTACTGCTCAGGCGCCGGAATGGAACTTTGCTGGCGATTGTGCTCTTCTGGCGCTGATGAAACGAATATCCCAGGTTCGTGAGAATGATTCAGCCTCAGTCCATCAACAAACTTATTATTTAATATTGTCTTGCCCTGCAGAACCTGCAAGAACGAGGAGAACGGACAACTCGGAATCTGAGAGAGTTTGAAACTAGAGTTAGGCAAGCCGACATATCGCTAAGCAATGCCACCAACAGCCTGCGCTCCCTTCAATTCGGTCAGCAGTTTGTGGAGTACCGGGTGCAGGAGATTGACGATGACGACTTTGAGATGCCTGCTGAAAAGAAGAAGAAGGTGCCATAAGCCAATGAATTTTCATTGGGGAACAGTTTATGATCAATATCTGCTTGCAGCCCGAGTCTCCGCCAAAGAGTTCGCAGGAAATGTCTAAAGAATTTCTAGAAAACAATCTGCAAATGTTTCGCAAAAACTTCGAGCCGGTGACCATTGACGTGCCCGATTCGGACGATGAAGATGTGCCAGTTAATTCTACGTATGTGGATTACGTTTATAAAGTTTCCCTATTTATTAACCCTTTCCGAATTGACAGGACAATCTTTCGCGCCAAGAACCCGTACGATGCCATTCCCTTGCCCTACATTATTGGCTCTAAGGAATGGCAGGAGCACAAGTACGCTGGACTCTACGACAGCAAAGAGAGCAGCGATGATGAAAAGTCGGAGGAATTCTCCTCCAGCTCGTCGGACGAGAGGGAGTCTGCGTCCAGCAAAACACCAAAGCCAGAGAACAGATTAGTGCAGCCACAGCTATCCGACTCTTCTTCATTGGCCTCAGCGAACACGGAGCCGGTGGCAGTTGTGTCCCCAGTTAAGCTGCAGATTCCTGCCCCTGCAGCGCCTCCTATCTTGGCACCTGCTGACCACCATCTAAGGCAACCAGCACCCAGCAGGACACAACCACGTCCAATTATCAGCAGTCAACGGAATCCACATGAACGAGACTTGTTTGCTGCCCTTCGGCAATCGCCGCCAAGCGATGATCCGCCTTCTACTTCATCTTCGCCAAGATCCTCTCCTGCCATAGGCCCTAGGGGAACTGCAGCTATGCAGGCCTCCTTGAGCTCCAGCAGTAGCAGCGCAGCTCATCAGCCGCCGCCAAGGCTATTCGACGAAGCTGTGCCCCCACAAATTCCCAGGAAAATTGATGCAAATCCCAGTCCAATCAAGCGCAAGCCTGTAAATCTCTTTAATGATGATGAGTTCCACTCACTAATGTCGGAAATCGTGGACAAGGTGCAGAGCAAGACGGGAAATAACACAGCAGACGCCAGAAGATCGAATCAAGCGAACAAGCTGCCCGAAGAGAATAAACCAGTGGATCAAGCACCCAAACTGGAAACGCTCAAGCAGATCAATGAGATTGTAGCCACTCAGCCCAAGTCCAAAACTGTTAATCTCTTTGAGGACAGTCCGCCCCTGAGTCCGATCACCACGCACACTCCGCTTAGGGATGCGACCAATGATCTGTCTCGTCCCATCTTTGACGACGGGCCGTCGCCTTTGAGTGTCAAGCAGAGGCAAATTCCGCCAAAAGAGCCTGCGAAACCGTTGCCCAAATCGCTTTTCGATGATGACCTGGAGGATGATTTCCTGAGCTCCTTTACGGCCAAGCCAAAGCCACCAGAACAAAAGCTGAAATCGTCGCTATTCGATGATGATGATTTGGATATAGACGATATATTTATCAAGCCGCCGGCACAGCCGAACAAACTCTCGGAGAGATTAGTTGGAAAAACCTCGCTGTTTGATGATGATGATCAGGATGATGATGTCACAGATTTGTTTGAATCAAAGAAGGAGTCGACAAAAGAGAAATATCCGCCAGTTGAAAAGAAGGTGGAGACGCCCATGCCACCAAAGAAAGATCTGTTTGATGACATACAGGAAGAGGATCTCTTCGGAACGCCAAAGTCCAAGAACTTATTTGCCAATCAATCTGAACAACCAACGGAGGAAACAGAGAAATTGGAGATTGTTCAAGAGGAAACCCAGACAGCGATGGAAATTGAAGAGGAGGCAGGAGTAGTAACACCACCTATTGAGATTATTGAAGAGAAATCGAACCCTCAGCTGGACGCACTTGAAATTTCCGCTCATAAAGCTGCTGATTTGTTTAACGAAGACTTCAGCGATGATGATTCATTTTTGAGCACAGCCAAGAGCAAGTCGACTGCTGCTGCGACGGAAATTAGTCAAGAGATTCACCCACAAGTGCTGGAAAAAGAGATTAAGCCACAGAAACTGCCAGAGAGCGTTCTCCCAACTCCTGAGCCAACGAACAGAACGGAAGATGAAAGCCCCAACAAAGATAAAGTCGATGTCATGGCGGATCTATTTGGAAGCCCAAAAATAGGTCCACCGATTTCAGAGACCCCTCCGCCGGATGACCTCGAGCACGATGAAGATCCCATCATAAGTATGGTGGCTGATGTCACAAATAAATCCCCCAAAGAAGAGGCCACTTTGATTGCACCTGAAGCTGACCTCGATGCTGCCCAGCAAATAATGCAAAACTACACAAGTCTCTTCTCCGAGGAGCCCCCGGATGACAGCGAGTTCTTCCAGACTCTAGGCAGCAGCAGTCTCAGCAGCCTGAGTGCCTCGAAAATGTTTGAGCACGATCAGGACTTCTTTGAGCCGGCGCTACCCAAAATTCCAGTTGCAAACAAGAGCTCGGCCCCTACTTCAAGCGACCATGGGCCAATTGGTTTGTTCAGCGATGTGCCACCCGATGACGACGAAGATGCTGCCGAGGCGCAGAAAAAAGCTGCAGCACAGCCCGTCGATGTGCCATCGACCACAACCCGCATTCATACGATTTTCTATGATGACTTCAGTGAAACGGCACGAGCAGGAGCGGTGGGGCAAACCAGCAAATCACCCATACTGGAGGAGGAGCATCCACCAGCTGATGAAGTGGATCGCAGCAAGGCACAAGAAGTAGCTGAACTGCCTACTCCCCCATCTCCTGTGAAGAAACTGAAGATGCCCAACATCAACATCAATGTTCAGGCGCTGCTTCCTGGCAGCGGAGGCCTGCCAAAGTTCCAAAAGGTGCAGGTGCCAGCGGCTCCTCCCCTACAAGAAGCAGAAGTGTCAGTACCAGGTACTAAACCACCGAGTGCGTACACCCCTAATATCAATGAGGAATCAAACTCTACCGGCAGAGAGAACGGCCTTCAGCATGTGAACAAAACACGCGCTCGAGGACCGGCTCGAAGGCGACCATCCACCAGGCAGGGCAGGCGGGAGAACTACGCCAAGAGTGTGCTGGAAGATGTGCATCAGTCAACATCCGCTGAGGTAGCTCCAACATCTAACGCAACGGCTTCCAGCAAGACACCGACTCTGCCCAAACTGGTAAAATCCTTTTTGGACAGTGATGATGAAGATGAGGATCTCTTTGGTACTGCCAAGATAGTGTCTGCAATGTCACAAAGCGAAACTTCAGCAAAGCCAGCTACGCCAGCTCCTGCAGCTAAGGCAATGGCTGCTCCTCTGCCCAGTGAGCCGCCGGAGGATCATGTGAAGCCCAAAGCACACACTGTGCCGATGTCAAGACCAGCCAAATTGTTCGATGAGAGCGATGACGATGACGATTTGTTTGCCAGTGCAGCAGTGGCCGCCCCAGTGCCCTCTGTTCAAGCCAAGGTGTCCTCTAAAACGACAGCAGCGTCTCTGTTCAGCAGCGACGAGGATGAGGACTTCAAGCTGCCGGCGAAGACTGCTCCCAAGAAGAACATCGCGCCCATCCAGTCAAGCAAGAGCACGAGCCTGTTTAGCGACGATGAAGATGACGATGATCTGTTCGGCGGAGCTGCGACGAGCAAGCAGGCCAAGCCTCAGCCACGTGGTGTGGCCAAGCCCGCTGCCAGCAAAACTCGCACTGCAGCAACCATTCCAGCCAGCTCTGGCGACAATCCCCTGGCCGATCTGTTGGGCTTTAAGTGAAACATGATTGCCTTTAATTACAAGTATGTACAGTTGTCGAGTGAATGGTTGGGACTGCCAATCAGTCCGAGTATTCGAGTGTGTCGAGTATTGTTATTCGTATTAAACGATGAATGTTCGCTGTCGAGGCTTATGTCTAAACTTAGGTCGAATCTAGTTGATGTTGCTAGTTGGTTAGTTAGTCGATGATTCCAACAAGTGTCTGCTGATGGAGATGGTCTCCCAGGGTTAACTATCACTCAACGTGGAGTCTAGTCTGTCGCTTGTTGGTTTGCGAACGTAAACTGAGTTAGTTTGTGGCTCTTTGGTCGTTATTCCGAGGAATCTCATTCTAAGTCGAGCAGGTCCTACAATCTATAATTTAAGTATCTATAATCTAAGCACTGACTGGACTGGACTGTATCTGCATCTAAACGTGGACCTCCTACAGCGCCACATCGCGGTACTTGCGGTAGTCATCCGACTCGTTGCCCAGCGACAGCTTGCTGTTGGCCGTGATGTAGGGATTGGCATAGTTGGCATACCCAAAGCCCCCGTAGTACTGCATCTGTTGGCTGTGGTGTGAGCCACGCCGCGGCTGGGCGAGCACCGTTCCGCTGAAGCCGCCAATGGAGCTGCAGGCTGACGGGCGGCGGTAGATGCCACCTGCTGCCTGGTGGTGGTGCTGTTGCAGTTGCTGCATCTGCTGCTGATGCTGCTGTTGCTGGTGCAGGGGGTTGAGCAGCATGGCCAGGTAGTACTGCTGCTGCTGGGTGTAGTTCTGCAGCAGGTTGTTGCCGTAGGCGTTCAGGTCGTTCTGCACCTTGCTGATCCCGTCCAGGTTCTCCAGGGAGATGCAGTTACGCGAGAGCTGGCCCGGCGGCGGCTGCTTGTGGCTGCCCCTGGGTCGATGACCGTGGTGGGGACGCTGCTGTGCCGGCGGTGGAGTCATCTGTTTGGGCTCGATGGAGCAGTAGATGGGATCGTTGCTGGCCGAGCCGATGAGCGAGGGGGGCGACGGGCGATGTGAGTCCTGGAGATTGTTCTTCAGGTCGTCGATGGTTATGTTGAAGTACTTGGCATTCTTGTCCTCTGTGTCCAGAACGTGTCGGGGGTTGTACATGCCCGGCAAGGTGCAGCGCAGATCCATCAGAGACTGAGCGCGATGTCCAGGAGGTCCTCCTCCTCCTCCAGCTGCTCTCTGCATCTGGGCGGCGTTGTTGAACTGCTGCGCCAGGGCCGGGGCAAACATGCTGGCATTGAACTCGTTCTGCGAGCCGAAGGCCTGGCTGCCGCCATTGCCGCACTGATTGTTCAGTCCCATTCCCATGCCGGGGCCCAGTGGCAGCTTACCAGATGTCTCATCGCACAGCTGATAGCCGGCGTTCTCGAAGCCACTCAGCCGCTGGCTGGATCGCCGGGAGTCCGCCTTGGTCATGGGCACGCTGGGTGCCGGCGTCTGCAGGGACAGCCGCGTGGCCAAACCCTGCAGCTGGCTGAGCACCTGCGTTTCGCGGCGCCACCGAATACCCGTGGGAATGACGCAGATCAACGCCAAGCAATTGATGATCAGCCGGATCAGGTACGAGGTCAGCTCCGTCAGTCCGTGCACCGACTGCAGGCCCTGGAATCATTCGGATGATATGGAAATTACGGAACCATTCGAACAGTAGCGGCTTCAGTGCTTAGCTTACCCAATGCTGTGTGGTCATGATCATCACAAAGACTAGCTCCGGAATGGAGAGGAGGCCAATGATGCCCGACCAGGCAAACAGGGGCCAGCACAGGCCGCTGACCAGGCCGTGAATCAGTATCGTTGTCGCCACAAACATCACAAAGTAGAGGGTGCAGAGCGTGTAGGCGGCAAAGGGAAGCTCTCCGTGGGCCTCCAGTATCCACGAGACCTCACACGAGAAGGCCCCCAGGTAGACAATCTGCCGTGGACGGGGAAAGAGAAATGGAAATGGAAATGGAAATTAACCCACAATCGGAAAAGAAAAGCGAAAACATAAATCAAGCGATGGCAAAAGAAGTTGTGAAGTGCGGAACAAAAAGCGGAGACATCTTTGCTCCACAATCATCCATCAATCAATTAATGAGTCTCCCCCTCCCTCACTGACAGAGAGCACAAACACACAAAACATACAACAAAATACAACAAAAAAATTAAATGAAATTCGTACATTTTGCACGATGCACAAAAACGATTTCATTTCGTTTTCACTTAATGGGGCAAAAATGTTTTCACACTGATGGCAGACCAGCGGACAGATCCGGACAGACAGTTGCAGAGACAAGACAACCAGAAGAAACGGGCGGACAGATAGGCGGACAGGGGGTTGGCAGAAGACATATCAACAAATTGTGGAACAAATATTCACACAGAAAGTAACTTGTAGATCTTTGGAGCAGGAAATTATCTATCTGCATATCTAAGTTGTTTATCGCCTGGTACTCAAAGCATCTTAATCTGAATTTAAAGCCACATCGAAATGCATAAGTAATGCTCCACTGATTTTGGTTAGTGGACTTTTTTTCACAGTGTATTACTACTGTTACTCACCAGCAATAGAACAGCCACCACGCAGCAGATAATGAATAGATTCGCCTTTATGAAGCGCTCCATAATGCGTTCGTTCCAAAAGTTTTGTATGCTGCCGCCGTTGCCCGACGGCCTCTGCTTCAATGAGGACGGCGAATGCTTTTCACTTGCCTTCTGATAATTCATTTTATTCGTGTTTCAGTTTCGGTTGCGACAGCGGTAGCGGTTTCGGCAGAAGATCGTAACAGAAGGTGGTTCGGTAAGTGTGGTTGTGGTATGTGTGGATGCAGAGAAATGTGCTGTTGGGCAGGGAGATGGTATGGGGATGATAGGCCTGCCTGCTCAAGCGCCAGCTGGTGCCGGCCTTGGCTCGCTGGCAGGAGGTCAGTGGTGTGATGCGTGGCAGAAGAAGCTCTAGTTCTAGTTCTTGGTTTATGTCTGAGTGAGTTTTGAGTCCAGACCGCTGATGCTGATGCTTGGTCGCTGGTGTTTTGGTGTTTTGGTGTGGTTGGATGAAAGCGTTAGGCGGCCTAATTGAGCCTTGTCATGCTAGGTTGATGCTGAAATGAGAATTCGAATGAGTGCCAAGCGTTTGTGTTTGGTTTCGGTGTTCGATATAAATACACAAACTCGTCCAACAAAAGACTTGGGCAACGAACTTGTTCCACTCACACACATACATTCACTCTCTCGTGTGTATTCACGTGTCTTTCGAGAGCTAACGGCCTGTGCCATATTCTCGAGAAGATTTTCACTTTTCTACAAAGCCCAGTCTGTTCGTTGCCGTTGCCCAAATCTTTTGTTGTGCTGTGCCCCAAGCGGCGCTAGCCAAGCAAATATTTGACCCTAAACCAATATTTATGGGAGCAGCTCGTGGTCTGGTCAACAGTTGCCAGCTACCGGCGAGTACCTGTTGACTTATGTGTCATGACAAATGAATTTGTGTGCCGAGTTAAACTAAGATTAAATCATTTAATCAATTACACTGCACTACAAAGAGTCAAAGTGAAGAGCGTCTGTCTCCCAAGTGGCTGATCATTCAGTGAGAGTCCCACTTCTGAGGTAATACAATTACGGCCCACGATCTTGTTGCTTGTTGTGGAGTGTAGGCAATCGAGACGCCTCGCCAACACATCACGCAGCGTCGGTGCTAGAGCCACAGCCAGTTAGTGGCTTCGATGGATACGGTAATCTTCCTATAATAGACAGCGTCATCCAGACGAGGCGACGAACTCGCTGTCAATGCCGTCATCGCGCAGGTGTGCCATCCACATCCACATCAACATCATCATGATCATCATCGATTATGATGGGGGCGTGTTTTGGCTGGGGCTGTGCTTGGGCTGCGTTGGGTTGGTCTTTGCCTGCTCCCCATATGGAGCGACGCGCCGGATATGCGCACCTTAAAGTGTCAAAGCGTTGACTTGCCCCATTGACATTCCGCAGACGTTGCACAGTTGGGCCCCACGACCAGCTCTCAGGTCTTTCCTGTCCCAGTCCCAGTCCAACAGTGGCTTGGCCTGCTATTTCTCTCTTTGGTGGCCGGAAAGAATTGCAAGCCAACTTCGTTTTATTGCTAATTTTCTGGACAAACATACAAATGTATATGTATATAGCCAGCTCTTTGGGCAGTTGTCCGGTTTTTCGGGGGCAAAGCTGCCCGCCATTGAAACGAGTTTCGGGATCAGAGGGGGCTGCTGTTGCTGCTGTCCATTAGCACACTGGCTGTGTGGAGTGGCAGGGAAAGGCGGCAAAACGAATCCAGTGCGCCCTTGACTGAGTGTCAGGCCACACCCATGCCGAATACGTAGGTATTCCCGCAGCGAACATTACGAAATTATGCAGATTTAACATAATTTCTGTGAACTCGGGCCATCTGAAGCACATTTCAAAATATTTTTTTGTCGTCTCTGTTATAGTTTTTTGCATTGTATTCTCTGTTTCGTGAAATTGAATTAATTTTGTGATTGTTGTTAATGCGATTATGACTGCAGCAGTTGCGTTGAGTTGCGTGTCGGTGGCATGGCCTGGCGGGTTCAATAGCATAAATGCAACAATGCTGCATACAAGACATAAAGCTTCAACAATGGAAACAACATTCAGTGCATTGCCAACTGAATGCATGAATAAGCAACAATGCAGCAGCAAAGTTATGCAAATTGTTACTATTATTATTATTATTATTATTTTATTTGCAGAGTTGAAGCCGAAATGGAATGAAATGAAGAGGAATTAATGACGTTTGCTGCCGGGTAGCAGCTACCGTTATGATGTGCGTTTCAAAATGCAATCAAAACTACATGAATGGGTCTACATATCTTACTCTACCTTTCACTTCCAATTAATCCCTGGCCCAAGCAGTTTCAACAGCCCATAAGAAAACCATGCACCAAAAAGAATAGAGAAAATCGTCCAAATTATCAGTCAACCAAGAAATGATTACTCCTCAGCGACGACACACTCGCACTCACACACACACACACACACACATACGCACAAGCGCACGCATTCGCGTACGGTAAAATTGTTCAATGTTGAGTCATGCCCAAAGAAGAGAAGCTTTTGGGCTTGTCGCGCTTGCAAATTGCGTCGTTCGCATGCGAGAGCGAAGCTTCAGGCTACACTCTGCCAAAGTCGAGAGCAACTTTGGTTGGGGCGGGGGGAAACACTCTTGTTCTCAACACTTTTACCCGCATAAATTGAATAAACTGAAGAAACTTGTTTGCAAAAGCGAAATGTGCTGTGGGACATAATTATAATCTAATTGTTATTTAATTGTACAACGGTTAGGCCATAAGCGCAAGCGTAAGCTGGGTCAAGTCAAAGTTGATGGGGCTACGTGAGAACTGCGGAACCAGAGCCACACACGCACATGCCATGTGCTGATAATACTCGCAGACACTGTCCGCATCGTATCGTATCGTCTGTGTGGATGGGTCACCACTATAATCTAATCTACTCTCCTCTCTCGTTCACTCACATAAATAACCGTAACGTGCAGCGGTAACGGTACGTTCGAGTTGGCGCGCTTGCCTACAAACAGTTAAAAGTGAAATTCGAAAATGACGACCGCCGACTCGGGAGGAAACGCAAAACGCAACGAAACGAATGAACGCAGAACACCGAACACCGAACACTCGGGAACTGATCACTGCGCCAGCTGAGCGAGCGCTACGACGGCTGTTTGGCAACTGAAATGTGCTCGGGGCTGGCCCGGGCCCCCGACCAGGCCAAAGCTTGAGCTTGAGCTCTGCTTCTGTCTGTCGTTCATTTGAATATTTCGTTTGTTTGTTTGTTTGCTTGCTTGAAGATTTTGGTTTGTTGGTTTTCTGGTCGTCTGCCGTGCAGCAAGTTCACTCGCCCTGACTTTTGTTCCAACAATTAAGTTTAATTTCTAACTGGCACTGATGCTATGGAGGGAGGAAATAGAGGCCGGGCCGTCCTCTCTCGCCTCTCTCCGGCATTTGCATAATTTGATTCCAGCCAAAAACAAAGCACAGACTAGACAAAAATAAGGCCTAACGGTCATACCTTTGTTGTCTGGGCCGCAGGTCTTATGCCCGATAAGTTGTGGCTCGAACGTATGGCCGCTGGGGATGGGGTTCTAATTAATGTTTTTCATTTTCATTTATTCAAAAATCAATTTTCGTGTTTTCTCTAACTATTGTGCATTCCTTTTGCTTTTCTTTTCTTCGTTGATTAAATCAAATATTTCATTCAAGGCGCGCAGCTCTACTCTCTGACTTGCTATGAAATGCATAAATGCTTACAGCCTTTTCTATGTTTGAAAATAACTAAATATCAATTAAGCAACGTGGTCGCTAGCTTCTCCATTCAAAGCTGCTGGCTCGCCGGGTGCACAGCAGTCGAGCGCGTCGCTCAGCTGGCCGATACGTTTGATCTGGGCCATTAGATCGGCTATCTCGGGCGTGCAATTGTGGAACTTGCGCAGATAGGTGTACCCACGCATCATCTCGTTGTCCAGCACGCATCTGTCGGGGCGAGGGAATGATATTAATACTCACTATCTACAATGCATTTTGATGGCACTCACATGAGAGCAGCCGCTCCAAAGTTTCCCGTCCTCTCCAGTCGCTCCAACCACTGATTGATGATGATTTTTATCTTGGGGTCGGTGGCCGGTAGGCTAATGCGAGCGTGGACTAGGGCCTCCTTGAAATACTCGTGGGCCAACAGCAGATCGATGGCCTCCCTGTGCTGACCCAAGCTAAAGCGGTACGTGGCCGCATGCATGATGTAGCCCTTCTCCTCCATCTGCTTGGCATACGCTTCGCAACATTCTCGCCAAAACCTAAACAGCAAAAGCAAATTAGCGAGTGATGCAAAGGACTTGGCCAAAGGCTTACACATAGGACACAGAGGGGGCCACAGCCAGATGACCCTCCGTGAGTGTCTTGTTGGCAATGTGATCCTCCAACTCCTCGCGCAGTTTAAATGTGGAAATGGTCAGGCACAGTGGTGCAATATCCTTCGAATTGGAGTGCTTCAAATTGGTCACTGAAATAAATCTCACATCATTAAGGCTCTGCCTGAACTTTTATTTCACTTACGCTCCGTTTCAATGAGCTCCTTGGCCATCGCCTTGGTGCCAAACAGTTTCGACAGGAGCACGGACTTGTCAATCTTCTCCGCATCTTCGGTCAGTACAATGGCCAGCTTTCCCAGGGCGTTCTTGTTGAGATCCTTGTGAGCTAGGTAGAGGCAGGTGCGGGTATTCTGTTGTTGAAAAACGGAAAGAAGCTAGTGTTTAAGTAGATGTCAATCTAGTTGACCTATGACTTACGGTTGCGACACTCTCGGGAGGTTGGCTAGCAGCCACATTCTCCTTGCACTTGCTGCACTCGGCTGTGCTCTGGCCTGGCTCTGGTTTCTTCTGATCCAAGCTCAGAGCACCGAACATTTCTTCTACTTTTTGGCCGTCATTCAGCGCCTCATTATTCTGGATCGCCACCATCTCCTGACCCTTACGTGCCCCTCCCCTGCGATGCTTGCGTCTTTCGTTGTGCCTAATTTTCTTCACCTCTGCGTTGGTGGGCGGTGCATACGGATGCACCAGGGATTTCGTGGCCCACTTGACATTGAGCAATCCATCCACTTTGGAGCAAATGTTTCTCTCGTCTCCAACCAAGGCTACTTTGATATTGATAAGTTCCAGGGAGACCGCTTTGCCCGAGCACATCACGATGTTCTCATCGGAGGGCAAGAACATGCCGCACCACATGGGGCAGTGATAGGTGATGGTCAGAGGCGCCTTCTTCGAATCCAGAGTGTCCCACACGCACACCTTTCCCTCAATGTGGAAGCTCAGCAAAAGGTTTTTCTGACAGTTGCTCCACTTCAGCGAGGTGATCGAGCCCCTTGGGTCGCTGGCCGTGAACGTATTGAGTGTCTTCCAGTTGCGCTCCGCCTCCAGAAATTCCATTATTATGACATACTTGTCGTGGCCCACAACAGCAAACACATTGCTCTGCAACGGATTCCAGGCAACGTCCGTAATATACCGAGACAGCAGTGCAGACTGGCGTAGAGCTGGGCCCCAGCTGGGCTTCCCTTCGGGCGTGCGTTCGTGCAGCTGCAGTACGCCGTCATCGGAGCCCAAAAACAGGAAAGGTCCACGAACGCTCACCAAGCACGTGCGTTCCATTAGGTTTAGAGCAGTTGCTCCTGAAAGACAAAAAAAGGAAAGGAAAGTATATTAACACCTTGTTAGAACTGATGACCTTTGCCCCTCCACAGTAGTAGGCTGACGTTTCCAGGAGCAACGAGTCAAAAAAATAACAAGCAGCCCTACACATTTCTTTCCACATTTGCTTTCACTTGAAGTCCTAGTTTTCTTTTCTTTAACCAAAGCGAAAATCAAATTTATTGTTCAGTTATAATGCCGCGACACAGAACTCTGGTGGAGATTGAGCGGCGCATCATGAAGCGCTTCGAAGAGCTCGACCTGGATGTGGAGGAGGAGTTCATAATCTTCGTGGTGCATCTGCTGGTCCGCGACTTGCGGCGGGGTCTGCACAAGAGCGACCTGGACAAGCAGAATGCCTGCGCCATCATCAGATTCGTAGACGACATTGTGGACAGCTATGTGAGTCGGGTGGACTGCACCATGGCCAACATGAAGATGTCGTGGGTGATGAAGAAGGGTCGGGGCATCGACTTGCAGTACGTAAAGGAGAAGTACGAGGAGAAATTCTTCGACGAACTGAAGCTGCTCATCGACGACATACTGCAGTACCCGGAGAGCTGCAGCAAGGCGCAGCTGGATCAGCTCTTTGCCAAGATGCAGGTCTTCATCGTGGCCTGCTACAACCTGGGCTGTCCCAAGAACCACGTGCTGCTCAAGCTGACCGCTCAGGCCCTGAACAGCGTGATCGGGCGCAGCGACCTGCAGAATTATGTGCTGAAGAAGAAGTACCATCGTCTGGAGTACCTGCAGCGACTGGCGGCCACCGTGGCCGGTATTGTCATCTATAACAACGATGGGCCGGATGGAGACCGGGAAAATGTGCGATTTGGTGAGTGCAGAGGGAAGGGAGCTCCTGAAAAAATGTTTTTACTTTTCCCCTCAGTCGTTGGCGACCTGGAGATGGCGCAGAAGAACACAAGCTCTGCCTTCCAACTGTCTCTGGATGAAGCGGCCAAAATGCAATCGCTTTGTCAAACGGCCATCGGTAGTTTGATTCGGCTGGATCCCAAGGACACCACGATGACCTATCGAGTGCCCCTGGAGCACTTGCAGCGCCTCAATCAGTTCACACTCACCTACGCCATGCTGCAGCGCTGCCTGGGCGCATTGCATCGCAGCTATGAGCGCACCGTCTATCTCATTGAGGTAGAGCGAAACCGCTACGACTGTGTGGTGGCAAAGATAAATGACACGCTGGCCATGCGCACGGCCATCGACTCGGAGCTGATATTCGTAAGTGGCAAGCCACCCCATAGAGTCGCTCACTTCTAACATCCCTCTGCCCATCCATTAGCCACACTTTGTGTACATCTCGCAGGTGTGGAGCAACCTGAATAACTTCCTCAATCACGTTGTCGAGCTAAACAAGTTGCGGGAGCAACTGGAACTGCTGGTGGGACCTCAGATAAAGGAACTGGCAGAGGCCACAATTGCCGAGCTCCAGGCGTTGGACAAACGCATCAAGGAGACGCAGAAAACAAACTTTCTTGATCGCATGGCCGTCATGACGGACTTCCACACGGACGGCAACTTTTGCAGCTTGGCTGAGGCGGACATCAAGGATTTTTGTGCCCTCACCATGACCATAACGAACGGGCTGCTGTTGCCGGCAAAGGTGACGCGACAGCTTTGCATGAACGTGAACATAACATTTGGGCTGAGAGATCACATGTACGCCCGCTTCACGGAGCTCTTCTTCGAGCAGTTTATACCCGCCTTCAGGAAGGTGATCTTCAATAGTGCCAATCTGGCGTTGCTCTTTAAGCTGGACGAAGCGCTCATATCCCAAGAGCTGCAGGACCTGACTGAGGAGCCGCCGAAGCGACGAGATTTCGCAGGTCAAACCGAAATGGTGGTCACCAACGACTTGTCGGCCCCGAACTGGATAAATGTGACATGGAATGCGTGGGACTACCACCGCGAGACCATCCACATGGCAGAGATACGCAAGCGACAGACCCACGACACACAGACGAAGATCAGCTATGGCCAGCGCCATGCCCAGAACCAGACCTACAACACACGCCAGCACAAGTGAGAGAAGCTTCTGCACTCACCGGCATTGGGCTTGGTCACATCGAAGAGGCACAGCTTGCGGTTCACCACGAAGTAGATGTAGTTTTCCTGCCACACCAAACTGTATACTTCTTTCTTCTGGGGTCCTTGAATGGTCCTCTTCACCCTCATGCTCTCCACGTCGAGAATCACCACCTGTTGTTGGAACGTTGATTAATTTTTGTGTGAAATAAAATCAGAGTAAAAACTCACTGTTCCATCGAAGGTGCCGCAGGCAAGTTGCAAGCAGTCGGGACTCCAAGCCAGGGAGTAGACATTGCTGCCAACAAATAGACTGTTGATGGCAGCGCCGTTTGTCGCCAGTTTAGACAGATCAAAGAAAGCCACGCGACGGTCCGAACATCCCAGAGCGATTCTGCAAAATGAACGATGGGAAATAGAGGATCAGTTGTTAAGAAATTGCATTGGGTAAGGTTCGCTGGTTACTTGTTCATATCATCCGGACACTCGACCATGGCCCGCACTCCAAACACCAATGAGCTGTAGTTGGAGATGGTGAGGCCAGTGAGGGGATCCATTAGTTCAGTTGTGCGATTGGTTTTGCACACCCAAAGCTGCTGTTTGCCGCAATTACTGGCAACGGACAGTATGTCCTTTGTGGCGCACTTGTGTGCGTTGTCCTTGCTGATCTTGTAGCGAAGCACTTTACGGTCGTACACCAGCGACCAGAAGGACAACTGGTGCCGACCCAGGGAGACAATGGTGCGATCATTTAGCCACAGGACACTGCAAACCTGATCTGTAAAGATATTCAAGGGATTAAGGGATGGTCCGGGGCTGTATGTTTTTCGCTTGTAGCTCACCTGTTGACTTGCTGCGACTGTAGTTCTTGCCGGCATGGGCGCCCGTGTTCGTATTCCAGATCATCAACACCTCTTCGGTGTCAATGGAGACGAGGAGTATGTCTGGGCGTATAGAGGAGTTTATCGAAATGATCGACTCGGTGCTGCTCTCCTCAACCAATGCAATTTTCGAGTCGGGCTCGGGATTCATTTGAATTTGCGGTGTCTCGGGAGCGTGCACTTCGGCCCGGTGGTAGATGTGATGGAGCACTTCTCTCTTCGGCTTGGCTGCATCGCCATCGACAATCACGGCGTCGTCGCTGGAGGAGCTGTATTGGATCACCTCCAGGCTGCCTTCGGTGGAATCGCTGGGCAGGGCGGCCTCTTGATTGTTGCTAAGCGTGCTGGCATCGCTAAGGGGACCAGTTGGCTTCGTGGGCTGGCAGTCGGCCAAGGTCACCTCCACATGCTGGTAGCCAGATTCACCACCAGTTGCCTCCGATCGATGGGCCATAATATCCGCCTTAATGCTCTCACAGGCCTCTACGAAATCCAGAGCAACGGCTCCTGCCGGCTTCTCCAGGCCAACAAAGTCGTCGCCGCAATCGTCGGATGACTGGCATCGACGAGTGTCGACTGGGGCCCCGAATTCGCATTCCAGATGATCAAAGTTGTAAATGTCAAACGGATCATCAGATTCGGCTGGCTTGGACTTGACCAGCGGAGGGGGTTTGGGTTTTGCTTTGGATGCAGCTTCGGCTTTGGCTACGTCCTCGACTTTGGCTTCGGCTACCTCTTCTTCTTTGCGACTGCGCCACTGCTCAGCTTGCGAGGACAACGCGTCGAGATTCAGATGTTCCTCCTCATAGGGAAGGGATACTTGCCGCCATGCCAGTCCATTGATGCAGTGCTTGTGGCCATTGAACTTGTAAAGGATGCTCATCTTGAGCAGGTCACAAACCAGCACAACTCCCGAGGTCGTGCCCAAGGCAAATATGTTGTCGTTGTAGGGAGAGCAGCGCAGGACTACGAAGTGGTGAATGCGCGACGGGATGAATGTGGGGCGACGGCAATAAGTGTTCGAGGCCACACAGTAGATAACCAAATCGCTGGCATCTATCGAAAGAATGTTGCCGTTGCTCATGTAGCTCATTAGCACAGACGCTTCAGAGGAACGGTTTCCCCTGAAATTGCGTGCCTCGTGCTGATGTTGATGCGCCTTGTGTCCGGTGACAGCCCCGCCCATTATGCAGTCCCAGACTTGCACACTCAGATCGTCGCCAACTATGGCAAATGGCTGGCTCCGCTTGCCCCACATCGGACTGACATCCAGTGCAATTATGTTGAAGCGCGTGGACATGATTTTAACTTGCGACTTCTCCGAGGAGTTTGCCGGTTCCGCCGATATGTAGTTTATGCTGCGTATGCCGGCATAAAGGAAGCCGCCGTCTGGTGCCGCAACTGCCAGCGGTGTGTTGGTTGCCGGTGGTGTTGGTACATTGTGGTAAATTAGCTGCGAATTCATTTTGATGAAATAACACTGTGCATTTGCAGAAATTAGTACAATTTTCGCGCTAACATTTGGCGTCGAAATAGGGATGTTGGTTTATTGATATATTGAAATATCGATACATCGATAGATAGAAGAACGAAAAGCTATTTCATCTGGTCGTATATGAACTGGATAACTGACAAGCAAATGTGGCTATTTTTGTGCGATAAACGGGTTGAGTTCGTTGGCTTTTCTAACTTTTCTGCAAAAAGAAAGCATTCCATCATTGCACGCATGCTCCTTCGATATCAAGACTATCTCCGATTTTTAGTTAGTTGGCAAAGTCTAATCGGACAACTGCTCCTCCCTAGAACCGAAAAGCTGGGTTTCGCTCAATTCGTTTTTGTGAGTTTAATTTTTAGTCATGTCTCCAAAGAATCCGAAAAGCATAAAGTTAGAAAAAAGAGGAAATTCACTTAATTTCATATAACATAATAATATATTTTCCCTTTAGGAAGGAATACCAAACACGCCCTCAGTTTAAGCTGCGCTCGAGTCGCAAAAACATCAGGGATAAGTTTCGCACTCTGCCGAAAAGAGATAAGGATGAATCGCCCGGAGAGTTGGATCAAGAAACGGCTGATGGTGTGCGGGTCAAAGTTGACAAGTGAGTACCACCTGACCACCCCAATGCACTGCACAACATCTGCCACCTTCCACAGCGACTTTTCATTTGTGAGCTATGAAGAATTCCAGAAATATGTAGATAATCTCTTCGACATTGTGTGGCACCTGAAGCTCAACGACCCCGAGTATGTGCCCATGGGCTTTGAGGAATGTGCTCATGCCTATTACTTGGCATTTTATCTAAAGCCAGAGATTCGTGAGCGATACAAGTACAGACTAAACCCGTGTACGCGGACCATCAGTGCTCGCCTACTTGCAATACCGACTCGCGAGCAAGCCGAGAAGCTGAAGCAAAATTTTCCTCAGTTTAAAATCTCCGAATTGGTCGAAGAAACGGTTGTTGCTCCTGTCAGCTTTCAGTTTTTCCAAAGTTACATCAAGAATCTAGAGGAAATCATCGAGAAAATGCGGAGCGAAGACCAGTTTAAGTATTTATCCAAAGAAAAGTGTGCCAGGGAATACTTCAGGCTGTTCTACAGCTCGCCTGAAATACGCGAGCGATTCCAGGTTAAACTAAAACCATGTCCCAGAACAGTACGGGAAACATTGCTGAGTCAACCGACCTGCTCAGTTATTGGTGAAAGCATTGAGGTACCTATGGAACTTGATAGCTTTGATCTGCCATCCGATCAACCTTCAGATCAACCAAAGCGCAACGATACGCACAGAGAATCTGTAAATGAACCAGTGATAACTTTTGAAGGCGTCACTCACAAATACCCCATAAGCCCGCAATGCTTTTGTGAGAACATCAACTACGACCACATGATTTGCCAGCTCAGGGAAACACAGCAATATAATCAAAGGAAAGGTCTTACGACGATTCTTACGGATCAGCAGTTGATGCAACGCTTCTACCATGGCTTCTACACAATCAAGGAAGTCCGCCAAATCTATCACTACACTTTCAAAGCTGATCACCCCGTGCTGCGGAACAGGCTTCTTCAGTTTGCCAAGTGGGTGGGCCCATCGGAATCAAATCGGTAAATTGAAATGTGAATGCATTTTATGTCATTTTGAAATGGTGTTCATGTGTTCGTTGCAGGGCATCGAATGTAGTTGAAAAGGAAGCTGAACAGAATCCAGCTGGTCCATTGGAGGCAGCTCCGTAAGTACAAATCTCTGTTTTTTGAGTTTATGCGGTTTACTACTGTTTAAATGCGTTTCTATTTATGTTTTAGTGTAACCTTTTCTAAGATACGCGAGTCGACTGTGGTCACCATCGAGGGCGTATCCTTTAAGTATCCGGTTAAGATAAAAACATTCCTGAAATACATAAACTTTAGAGATATAGCGAGAGAGTTGCTAAGCAAATCGCAAACAAAATTATCCGCCAGGAAATTGCTGCGCCGCTACTATCACTCCTTTTACATGAAAAATTACAATCGGAATACTATTAATTATAAATTTAGTGAGAAAACCCCCAAAACGCTGCTAAAAAAGCTAAATGCATTTGCCATTCCTGTTAATACAGAACAAAATAATGAAAAAATGACACTTGACAGGTAAGAAACAATCAACAAATCTAGTGGTATTTAAAACTTGCCCTACAATCTGAAAGCCTATTCAGCTCGGCATGTTGCAGGAACGACAAGCGGCCCGAGAGACAAGGTGTCCTGAAGAAGAACATTTCTCCGGTTATCAGTTACGCAGATTCGGGGAATGATACAGCCAGCACGGAAGTTAGTGGAGGAGAGAACACAGAGGGTCCACCACAGAACACAGCCCCTTCTGAAGTTGCAACAGAAGAGAACCCAATTATTCAAGAGTACGCTCAGTCACAGGTTGAAGATTCTCGTTCAAGTGGGAACCTGAACCTGACCAGCAAGTCTGAAAGAACACAATATCCATGGAAGTGCATACTACAAAATTAGCGGTTACATCACATCAGAAACACTTAGCGCCTTAGTTCAGTTAATTTTTAAAGTTGTGCATGCAAGTTATCGAAACTATATGGAACAATAAATGTTATCGCACCTTACAATGTTGTTTTTCAACACCACTTACGTTTCCGGGTGAATGCCAATCAAAAGAAGACACAATAACAACGCAAAAATTTCGTCGGGTAGAAAAATTGAGCTAAAAAGTTCTTTATTGCTATTAAAAATGGAATCTAAACGTGAGAGAAAGTCCTCCTTGGTATGTTGTCTCGCAATGCAATAAAAAAAGAAAGAATTCATATGTTGTACGACCTTTTCTAGCCACCACTTTCGCCCTGTCCCATTTCCGACATCACGGATGACGAGCTGGTTACCATTTCTGTGAGGGACCTGAATCGGACCCTGAAAATGCGTGGGCTGAACCGCGAGGAAATCGTGAGGATGAAGCAGCGAAGACGCACGCTGAAGAACCGCGGCTATGCTGCCAGTTGCCGCATCAAGAGAATCGAGCAAAAGGACGAGCTGGAGACTAAGAAATCGTGTGAATGGACCGAACTGGAGCAAAGGCACGAAGACAACGAGCTCATTCGCATCGAGGTCGGAAACTGGAAGAACAAATACAAGGCTCTCCTTCATTTTGCTAAACAAAATGATATTCCCATTCCGAGAGAGCTCGAGGGCTGCTGAGACCAGACATTCCCATTACAGTTTCAAAACAAATTTGAATAAAACTTAGCCACATCACCTGTAACAATGTACAATAGCTTCAAAAACTTCACATGAACTTGCTTCACTTGATCTAACTATAATAAATATTGTATTTGTATACAAAACATTCAGACAAAACACGACACCCTGTTTCCGGGCCATAAACAATAGACCGTGCAGGTCGTTCGCTGTGAATGCCAAAAAGGCTGTGGAAACAATTCTGGTTATGTTATGTATTCATTCAATAGTGTTTTTGGTCCATTCTAACTAAGCGCGGAATCAAGAGGCTGGGGATCCGCAGCTCCTATCCGGTGCCAGGTGTCCAACAGAGAATTGTGTAACTTCACGGACCCACAGCAGCGGCACGTACCCGACACATGGCATTTCGTTTCTTCGCCAAATCCCTACTCTACGGCCTGCCACTGGGGGTTACCTTCCTCGACTGCGTGGGCTATGTGGCCAGGGTGGATGGTAAGTTTTGCGTGCTTTGGGAATTACTTCCTCACCAAGACAGGCACGACACACCATCAATTTCCCTTCCAGGTATCTCCATGCAGCCCGCACTCAATCCAGTGGCCAATGTGAGGGACTATGTGTTCCTGTTGCGCTGGGGGAATCACAACTGTGATGTGGAGAGAGGGGACATAATATCAATGGTCTCGCCGAAGGATCCCGCCCAGAAGATCATCAAACGGGTGGTGGGACTGCAGGGCGATGTGGTTTCCACGATAGGCTACCGCGATGAGATAGTGAGCATCCCACAGGGCCATTGTTGGGTGGAGGGCGATCACACGGGCCACTCCATGGACAGCAACTCATTCGGGCCTGTGGCCCTGGGTCTGATGACGGCGAAGGCGGTAGCAATCGTGTGGCCTCCAGAACGTTGGCGACTGCTGGAGAACGAGCTGCCCAGACGACGAGCGCCCATTCAAGTGGCCAAGACGAGCCACTACAATTAGGCCGAGGCTAGAAGACTGACGAGTTAGGGAGTCTTTTCGATGATAGTTCCAAGCATGTACATCCAACGATGTATGTACAAATGTATATATTTTTTAATCCCACGTTGCGGTTCCCCCTTACCCCAAGCAAGACCAGGCAGGATGTTCAAAATTAAGAATTAAACCAAATAAAGTAATAGTTTAATTAAAGACGAAAGATACTGCATCGGTGAACCGATCCTTCTATAGTATTTGGCCAATGTCCTGGCGAGGCTTGATGCCATATTTCTCCACCAAGCGCAGGGTCTGCTTGAGGGCCACACCAGCACGTACGATCTCATAGTAGCCTGGCGTGGCCAGATCAATCACAGTAGACGCCAGGCGACGCTCCTCGGTAAGACCAATCTGACCAGCATCAAAGACGGCGCCAAGCTGGGGCCACAGCGAACGGAACTCGGTCACCTGGAGGCTGCTGGGGGCACTGGAGCGATTGGCACTGGTCAGGGCAAGCGGTTGCTCGTGCCACACAGAGCACAGATCGCGTATGAACTTGAAGTCCGGAATGCGGATGCCTATCTTGGAGGTGCTGGGATTCAGGAAACGATTGCTCAACTCGGGCGTCCGCTCAATCACAATGGTCAGGGGGCCCGGCAGCAAACGAGTTAGCAGCTCGTCGCTGAGGTGGGCGGCCTGACCATAGCGACGCAGCGCCTCAATATTGTTAACGCAGATGGCCACAGGCTTGTGTTCGTCTCTCCCCTTAATCTCGTACATGCGTTGGATGGCATGCTCGTTGTTGGCATCGCATGCCAGCCCGTAGACAGTGTCTGTGGGCAGTGCTATCACCTGGCCACCCAACAGGCATTGCCGCGCTACCTTTAGAGCGGCTCTATCCTCTACTTGACACACTGTAGTCTTCTTCTCCGCTGTTTGGGGCTGCATTGTGCTGAATCTGGGGTGGGCTTGTTGCCCAAGGAGACGACTGATAAGCAGCGTGTGTGGGTAGCGCATTAGTCCCGCCAATTGTGCCCGCACTGGTGGTTGCAGCACTTGTAGAATGTGGTCATGGGCTCATCCGCCGACCGAGTTTGAATTTGCATAAAGTAGGCTCTCTTGTGGCTACACGAGGGACAATCCGCGTCCGTCGAATCAACGTTTTCCCACGCCGCCTTGCCGCCCAGAACGTGATCCACCTCCTGAGAGAACGGAGAGTCAAGCATTATTAATACATCTCTCAGAAACTTAAATTGCATCATCAAATGTGTGGACTTACCTTCAAGCGGGGAAAGGTTTTCGTTGATATCTTACGCGTGATCTTCGATATGTATGGGCAGGTGTTACATGTGAAGCGGTGGCTAACAGTATCCTCTTCAATTATCAATATATTGCCGCACGATGGGCAGAAAAACAACATAATTATTTTGAGCACGTTGAATGTAGTGCAGTGTGACCGCCGATTTGTCGATAAAATATACCGTGAATATACAGATTAGAATCATATTCCACGATTTTAATTTTCTGCTATAAATTACTATCTAGTAAAGACTCGCTGCCCTGAAACTATAACTGTATATAATTGATGAGTCAATTGTCCATGAGATTGACAGGCTTTCATGACTTCCTTTTATTGCATTACGTACAAAAGTAAGTGGAAAGAAAATATGGCGGATGTTCAGACCTGCGGTATTTAAAATATGTATTTTCGGTATTTTGTAAAAGACAATAGTGCGATTTGTAGGCATTTCTTTTCCAGTCACATTGGGCAATTGTAGCGATTTTCGCAAATTTTTACGAAAAAAACAAACAAGATATATAAGTATAAATCATATTAATAATTAACAGTAAGGAGGCAAAATGTCGGCCGATGTACGTGATATTCTGGACATGGAGCGTGCCAATACGCCCGAAGTGACAAAGGATTCCTTTCTGGCAACAAAAAAGCGCAACTTCGAACGGTAAACAATAATATTCTTCTAGTTTAATGAACATTTTCTGTATAAAAACTATACTCGCCAGCACCAAACATGCCTCGCGGCGACCCGAGGGCATGAACCGCGAGGTATTCGCCCTGCTCTACACAGACAAGAAAGATGCCCCGCCGCTGCTGCCCACAGACACTGCTCTGGGCATTGGCGGCGGCTACAAGCAGACCAAGGCGCGGCTGGGGATGAAGAAGGTGCGCAAATGGGAGTGGGCTCCGTTTACCAACCCGGCGCGCACCGATTCAGCCGCCTTTCACCACTGGAAAAGGGTCAGCGACGATTCGGGAGAGTATCCGTTTGCCAATTTCAACGTACAGCTGGAAATCCCCACATACACAATGACGGAGTACAATGCGCACTTAAGGAACAACATAACCAACTGGAGCAAGGTGCAGACGGACCATCTCTTTGACTTGGCAAGACGGTAAATAATTTGAATTAGCCATTGGAAAAGTATTTCATTGACCAAGTCTTGTCACAGCTTCGATCTTCGGTTTATTGTGATGAGGGATCGATGGAACCATCATCAGCACGGCGCCAAAACTGTGGAGGAGCTCAAGGAGCGGTATTACGAGGTGGTGGCACTGCTAGCCAAAGCCAAGAATCAGACCATCGAAAAGAAAGTTTATTCGTATGATCCGGAGCACGAGCGGCGTCGCAAGGAGCAGCTTGAGAAACTGTTCAAGCGCACCCCTACGGAGGTGGAGGAGGAGCAGATCCTCATTAATGAGATGAAGAAGATCGAGGCCCGCAAAAAGGAGCGTGAGCGCAAAACGCAGGATCTGCAGAAACTCATCTCGCAGGCGGATCAGCAGAATGAGCATGCCTCCAGCACGCCCAGCACTCGCAAATACGAAAAGAAACTGCACAAGAAGAAGGTGCACCATCAGCCGCGGCCCTCGAAGGTGGACTCGGTGGTGAATGCAATCGAAATAGGCAGCAGCGGCATCAAGTTTGCCGATCTGCGTGGATCCGGTGTCTCGTTGCGGTCGCAAAAGATGAAGTTGCCTGCCAACATTGGCCAGCGCAAGGTGAAGGCTCTCGAGCAGGCCATACAAGAGTTCAAAGTTGGTAAGTTCAATTAGACTGGGACCTTGGCTTGCATTTGCTAACTGTATTGTTCTTTACAGATCCCGCGCCACCGCCCACCGAGGATATATGCACAGCCTTTAATGAGCTACGTTCCGACATGGTTTTGCTTTGTGAGCTGCGCACGGCCCTGTCCACCTGCATCTACGAGATGGAGAGTCTGAAGCATCAGTACGAGGCTGCTTGTCCGGGCAAGGTGAGTAAATGATTCAAAATGCAATGCACATTTATGCCAGCAATTTGTTTCTCCTAATCATTGCAGACGCTGAACATACCGCCCTCGATGGCGCCCCTCAAGACGGAAACCCTGGACAATAGCACAAATTAATTAAGTTAACGCTCTCCGTTACCACGAAGATCTAATGCTGCCCCAGTGGCTGGTTCGTCTGCTCCTGCTACTGCCAGTGATGACGCCGACGAAGCAGGCAGACGTGTGTGCGTCGTGCTAATCATTGTAACCCGTTTTCCACTGTCCATATTTGTGCATTGCGCTACTCCCAGTCCGCTTGGGGAATAAATGGATAAACAAGAAAATTGTTTTGCGGCACATTCAATGTGAAAATCAAATAGCCCACGGCCAGCGATGGTCATGCCAGATGCCATGTCGAGTGTGAGAACTTTTTCCGCTGCGTGATTTATTTTCCATCCAGCATTTCTTTTGCAGACACCGTCGATGGCCAGTCGGCTAGCTAGTGGCGGCCAGTATTTGGGTTAAGCCTGCAGTCCAATGCGGCTCTGGGCCGCGATCTTTGGCAAGCGAAAAATAAGAATTAAGTTGAACCGCGTGGATATGTACTCTTACAATTCCATGCCTCTGCCCACACAGTGCCACACTGCAGGCGAAGGCGAAGGCGGAGGCGGAGGCAGAGGCCTGACTCAGCCGAAGTCAACAACGTCAGCGAACAGACCAGATACCAGAGACCGGACCAGTATTTGTGAATGAATCGACCGAATGCGAAGGCAAACACCCAGTCACACACACACACACACCCATCCAGATGCGCGGCCCAGACAACGCATACGAAATCATTCTGGTGGCGACTCGAGCCGCCTTACCTGAGCGTAGGCCGCTCAGTCGACTTTCAGACGTGGTCGTGTTCAGTTCGTGGCATCGTTCAGTTCCTCCGTCTCTGTGTCCCCCTCACTGTCGGTGTGCAGCTTGTTGCCGCATGCAGCCAACGTTCGTCTCGAGTGGCAAATGTGAAAAATGCAAATTTGACAAAGAACGGTCGTTGCCAGTTGTCAGCCAATTTATGATCGCGAGTGCCACACAGCCTACCTGACCGTCCCATCAGCGTCTTTGTCTGTGTCATCATCCCTCAAAACTCTTGGAATCCTGGCGGGGGGCAAGACAAACATCAACAGCGTCGGATTCGCATCCGTTTCCGGTTCTTTCAGTTGACTATTATTCTACTTGCACTCCGACTCGCTCCGTCGATCGGTACTTTTTCATGAATGAAATTTTAATTTCGACTGTGCCCGCGCGTGTCTGTGTGTGCACATTTGTGTGTGTGTGAGCCTTCTGTCCAGCTCCAGCTCCAGCTCTAGCGGTGTCAACTGACGTCCCATTTCATTCGTTTATTGCCGCTGTCGCTCCCTGGGCGTCGGTGCACCGTAAAGATCTTTATCGCATTCTAAATACGTTCTGGAGCAGAAGGCAGAAGACAGCCGCGTTGTGTTTTCGTTTTCGTTTTCGTGTTTGTGTGTTTGTGTGTGTCAGGGCCCAGTGCCAGCGCCAGTTCCAGTGCCAGGTAGAGGCCAGGTTAATGCTGTTTATTGTTCTATGAACGTTGCCAGCGATCGCCTGCCTGCTCTCTGTTTAAGTTTCGCACGCTGATAAAGAAGAACCATGGCACACTATCTCCGGACATTGTCAGCAACCAGCAAGATGTGGCCCAAGCTAAGGTGAGTTTCCACAAAAACGCAAATAAAAGCTGCCCGCCCACACAGCGTTTTATGTTGTAGATCTCGAGCTGGGACAGACAGACAGACAGACAGACAAACAGATTGCCTTGGAATGGCATAGTCGAAAATAGTCGTGAAATACATTTGGCCATTTTTGGCTGTTGCCCCTTCGTGTGCCGGAGAACTTAGCGGCTTTTAATCTAATAATAACACTCTAATTGACTGCGGTTCGGCTTAGGCATAATCAGAGTAAGTCGCCGCTGGCCGCTGCGTGTCGGAAATTATAATGTTTTTCCTATCAACTCGAAGTCATCTCTTGCGTTGCGTTTGTCTCATCTTTCGTTACATTTCATGGGCAACAACGGAGGGGGAGTTTGCTCAACCTACGCACCAGACGGTTGGGTGAGGTTCATTCAGCACCCAAAATAAACCCACACACGGAGGCCATGCTGCTGCTCGGTTTTACGCGCAATTAGCGCTTTGTCGTTGCTTTTTTTCGGTCACACTTTCCTCCTTCAAAACTCTCTATAACTTATCATTTTCACAGCAGGCAGCTCTGGATCTTTCTACTTGAGTTACAGAGCTGGAGAAAAGTCTTGGTATTTTCATTTCATTTACGAACGCCTACAACAGCAATGAGAAACGGAACAAAGATTGTATGTTCATAATTAATGTTTATATAATTTTTTACTGCTTTACATGCGGCTCATTAGCCGCTTGGGCTGCGTTCGTCTCTCTCCCTGTGTTCTTCTTCTCCGTTGCGTTGGTTTCTGTCCATGGATATGGGCCGGCAAGTTCGTTGCCTAAGTCTTTTGTTTGCTCGTCCGTGGGCGTCCGTTTTGATGCGGGAATGAAACGACAGAAAAACAGGGGGAACAAAAAAAGCAAGAAAAAAATGAGAGATAAATAAAAATACATTTGTGCCACTTACTTGGTTACTGCTGCTGCGGCTGCTGCCTCTTGGCTTTTAACTGTTGGCTGGTTGCTCCACAACAAGTTGCCAAATTTGGCAATGGGAGCGCAACAGCGGCAGCAACCAAGAGATAGATGTCTGTTGTTGCTGCTGCTACCTGCCTGCCCACATACTTTTGTGCCCAATGTGTGTCGCCGTCCAGGTAATAAAGTTAACAGTCAGATGATCTCCCCCGAAGATGATTCTAAACCGAAACTAAACACTGTCTTGGGGGTTTACGTTTCTCTCGGCATCTCCACCAGGCATATGATCTGTGTGAATTTCTGGCAGTGCACATAAGGCATTCAGCAACCCATTCACTTAGCATACTCCTCCGCAGCAACAGCCTCAGCAGTTGGCGCTGTCTCTGGCATTTGCATTTGTGTGTGGGCTGCGGACTGGAGCTCTTGATGTGGGCCCAGCAATTGAGTGTGTGTGTGTCTGTGTGTGTGTGTGTGTGTGGCATGTCGTTTGTTGTCGCATAATATCTTTAATTTAGTTCATTTTCAAACCCATTTCCGTGCCCCGACTCCAGTCAGACTCCAGCTTTCTTCTTGTTCAATATTTTCCTACCAAATTGATTCAATTTTTGACTGCCGCGCAGCGATTTCCAATTTTATTGGATCTGTTCGAGACTCTGTGTGTGTGACGGCATTCGAAATGTCGCAATTAACAGTCGATTTAGCATTATTCACATGCGTTGGCGATCTGCTCCGAGGCCTGTGTGGGCTGTGAACTTGGCTTTTCTGTGTGTGTTTTATGGCCTGCTCTGGTTGTGAGGGGAACTTCAACGTCAGGATTAGAGTTTCTGTTACCTTGAGGCATCCAATCGCAAGCTTCCCTTACACCCTGGACCTCTGGCTCTCTGGTTCTCTGGCTCTCTGTGTACTCGCTTCTAGTCTCAAATTGTTGGTAATATTGTCACCGCAACTGCAAATCACTGGGCTGACAAACTTGTTTCTACTCCAAACAGAAAAACCAGACAGACAAAATAACAGGCACAGCAAGTCAAGTCAAAGAAATAAAATTAGTGAGTATTATTTTTCGAGAGTGGGCCGCGACAAGTCAGCGGAAGTGTGTGGGAGGCGGCTGACTGTCGTCTCTACGGAGGCTCAAGCTGTTGGGGCTGCTTTGCCAGTGTTTCTTTTGCTGTTTGAATGGGATTTGCTTTTGGCTTTGGCTTTGGCTTTTGCTTTGTTTTCAAGTTTTCAAGTTTTTCTGTTGTGCAAATTACTTTTTAATGGAACACGCACGTGGGCAGCGGCTCGAGCCAGCACCGACACTCGAACAATTAACCAAATCGGCGACAAAGTAGCCCCGTAAGTGACGGCAATTGCTGCAAGTCCAACTTCTGTAGAGACTCGCACACATACGATAATTCTGCTTTTGTTTGTTTGTTCAAATCTCTACACAAATCCCCCCGCACATGTGTCTGACTCAGGGATGAACAGTTGGCTGATCCGATCCGATCCGATCCCATCCCATCCCATCCAATACGATACGATTCCACCTGGGGCAAGGTAAACAAACCATTATTTGGTGGAACGGTCTTAAGCCGGCTTTTATTTGATTCAACAAATCTTGCACTTTATGAGCGCCTCAGCGTCAGTCCCGATCCCGGTCCGGGTGCGAGCATGAATGAACCAGGTCCAGGCCGAGGCCGAGGCTGTGTTTCATTTAAATTAAATTGGATTTTCGTTGTTTTGTCTGCCATTTGCATATGAATATGGCCGACGGCAGCCAGCGCGAACGACTAAAAGCAATTTGAGGCTCGAAATTTATGGGCAGCCACAGCGAGCGTCTCCTTCTGTACAGACTCATTTCACTTGCCCCAAGGGCAATACTGTAGATGGTGTGCATATTCTGAATATCAAGTGAAACTCGTGTATTTTATGTGTGTTTCATGAACAACATCAGCAGGCACTTATCAACAGCTAAATATTGAAGCGAAGGATAAATTAATGACACCAAATTAACTTGGTATTCGGTAGCAATTATTGTGGTGCTTGGGTTTTGGTTTTCTGATACGCTAAATCAACCTCAAAGCTCAGTTTTGGTCACTCCGCTACGTGCAGTATGATAATCAATTATTATTATATTTGTGTGCATATATGTTAATTTGTAAATGGAAATACAATATGTATTGACGTTGTCTGTATGCAGACAAGGACCAGCATCCGTTTCCGTCTTACCTCCAGGGACGACCAAATGCGCCCAGTCATTCACAAATGTGGAATTCTCACAGAGCTCAGGAGTTAGGGCAAGGTCCCCTTGATACCGGGTACCAGTGGATGAGGATGGGCCACACAATTAAATCCCTTTTGCCTTCATGTTTCCTGTCGCCTTTTGTCTCCTCCTTCTTTTTTTTTGTATTCCTTTTTTTCTTTTTTTTTTTTGGCATGCTAAATACTCAGGCCAGACCACAATTGCTGCTGCTGCTGCTGCTGCTGCGGCTACTTCAATTTTCGAAAGCAGCTGCTTCGGTTTTCTTTTGCCGCTTGTGTGCAACACGTCTGTGGTTGCCACTTGCGTGACATTTCGACCTTTGGCTGGCCCGGCTCTTGCTGTTGCTGTTGCTGTTGCAGCAAACTTTTACTATTTTCATGCTAGGCATAAATTTCATTTGCCACACACAAGCGGCGAACAGCAGAGCCAGCCACGACACACACACATCCCCAAGAGGCACATTTCGTTGCGCTTTCAACAGCGCCACAGCAGCTTGAAAATGGCCATCAAATTACCAAAGTACCAAAATAACCGAAAGATATAGCAAATTGGTAATTTCGCCTTTAACCTAAGCAACATGCTGCTGTCATTATGATTAGCAACATGTTGCCCAATTGGCTACTGCTGTGCCGCTGCTTCTTACGGCCAACTAAAACAAAAACAAGAAAAAACTGACACTTGAGCCCAAAGATTCTATTAAACAGAAAATACAGCAAGCTGGTAAATTGTTTCCTAAATGCCAGAATTAATTACTCTGTCTTTCCCTTTGCTCACAACAAATTCCACTGCCGCCCAAAGAGCATTGGCACTTCGTTGTAGTCCAGCTACAATTATTTCGGTTTTAGTTTTTCGTTGTTCATTGGTTGCCAAAGAAGGCTGGCCAACAACAAAAACGCGTTTTTAATTGTTCAATGGCTTATCGCATGTTTTGGCAAATAATAATAGCACATACATTAAGCTTGTGCTTGTGTGTGCCAGTTCGAAGTTTTAACTTATGTGAGAAATAAATAAGAAAAGGAAAACATTTGTTAATGGCAGCCACGAATGTGATTGCATTTTGGTATTTTTCAATCAGTTTTCGTGTTTCTTTCGTATTTTGGCACAGTCAGCTGCAGGCAGACAAACATAAGCACACACATTCACGCCCATTTTGTGGCATCATTATCATATCTTTGTATCTCTTGGTCCCCCATCTGCGACTCTACATCGGCATCGGCATCCCAATACAACTCCATCTCCAGCTCCAGCATCAGGCTCTTCTCTTGTGTTCGCTTCGGTCTGTTCCACAGAAAACAGAAAACGTTGCAATGCCGTTACCAACACCACTCGAAACATTTTCAAGCATTTGGCTCACACGGATACACATGTGCACCCATACACGGATGCGCATGCGAAGGTTTATTTCCGTTGACGTGCCTTAATTCCAGTCACTCAGTTTCGGCTGGCCTGGCTCCAGCTCCAGCTCCAGCTCCAGCTCCTACTCCGACTGACGATGATAATGATGATGGCGCTTGAACTGTGCGCCTACACACACAGCGCGCGAAACAAACCAACAACCAACAGCCACAACACAGAGCAGAGCAGAGCAGAGCAGGGCCCTGGGCATTGGCATTGGGTGCATCAGCTGAGGAGTCCAGTCTGCCACAGCAGAAACTCCCAAAAGAGTGTTTTAAAATTCGTTTCCAGCTGCAACTCGTAGCTCGTGGGCTCGTTGTGTGTGGGAGCAGACTGCTTTCTGCTCAGATGAATAATCAACCTTAACTGGCGTCTCCGGTCTGCACACAGAGAGGAGAGGTGTCGACAACGACGGCTCTGTGGCTCTTTTCGGTTTTGTTGGGTGCTGCTCAGTGCCGACTCGGGGTTGTGGATTGATTAGCAAGTCTGTGGCAAGTTTAAAGGCAAACAAACCGCCAGCAAGGAGTCGGCCAGTTGGCCAAACCAAACCAAACCAAACCAAACTACTGATTGCACCATGATTGAGTGTGCTGCTTCCCATGTCATGTGGCTGAGTCAGCGCTGCGACTTCGATGCGATCAGAGCAGATCCTGTGAGGTGCGAGGCGTGGCATTTTATGCATAATTAGCCACAATGTGGAGAGGGGAAAAGGGCGGAAATGAGAGGCACTCAAACGTTGCGAGCCGTTGACCAGTTAGCGTGACAGGGGAGGAGTCGCTGTCGGACTCGGGGTCGCTCGCATACGCCTGAGCTGCATTTTAAATAAATAATTTGTGTATTGTTGAGGATGTTGCCAGACCCCTGGCATGAACCTGCCCTGCACTGGCCGACGCAACAGTTTTGTGTTCTACCAAGAACTGATTTATTTTGACCACGTACATATGCAAAGCGCATTCTAATGGAACCACCAGCCAGGCATCCGGACAGAGCCGTAAACCCATTGCCAGTGCTTCCTCTTGGCCAGGCCATTGTCTCTCCCTCTCTCTCTCTCTCTCTCTATGTCGGTGTACAATTCGCATTGTAGTTACGCTCTGATTTTTGAGCTTCCACCTGTTGCGATGGCTTTTGCACGCTACGCTTCCCTGATCCGATCCGGTGCCCTGCGGTGCGTTATAGAACAGACACCACCAGCAGCAGTCACTCCGCTCAATTGTGCCGGAAATGCCGCCTTTGTTGAGCGGAAATACAAAATGATATTGTTCTGTAGTGTGTTCTGTAGCAAGAAGTCTGTAGGATTGCCTTTGAATGGGCATCGAGTTGCAGCATGTTGCACCGCAGCTATCGCTTACAGCTGCCCAGTGAAGGTCTTAGTCTGTGCCTTCGCTTCCCAGTGCTTGGTCGCCCACTTGTAGACACAGAAAACTACAGCAATTATGCAAAATGAATATACATTATTATCATGTTTTGTACGCACATATAAGTCTCTGAAAAGGGAATAAGTAATCAGCCTGAGACGTAGAAGAAGCTGCGAGGAGTGCGCAGGGGCGACAGGCTGCGCAGGTTGCAGGCCACACGCAGATTGGGCAGATTCTGGGGATTGCGACAGAAGCGATCCCAGCCCTTCCAGTACTTGAAGCCCTCCCGCTCTTGAATCATTCTGGCGCAGGCAATGTCATCGCCAATATCATCGTTGGAGAAGTCTAAGAAGTCGATCAGTATTTAGCTTGTGGTTGTTTGAGTGGAATTACCTTCACACTTCATGTTGCACTGCCCGCCCTTGCGTCCCTCGGCGCAGTAGTCCTTGCTGTTGATCTGGAAGAGGCCATAGTTCTTGCTGTCGTTCTTGTTGAGCGTTATCTTGGTGGTATCCAGGTAGCTCTCGTGCTCCACCAGGCAAATCCCTGCAGCAGATTAATGTTTCGTTTAATGTTTCATGGACTTAGTTCAAACCACTTACAATTGGAGAGGAAAGTCTTGTCAAAGTTGTAGTTCTCGACCAGCACGCGGGTGAGTTCACAGCGCAGATACTTCTTGGACTCTGCCCGCTCCGATCCCGACAGCAGCAGGACCAGCACGAGCATCAGACGACATACCCAAAGATGTTTCATCTTTCAACTGAAAGAGAGGCGACATTAAAGCATTGCTGGGAGGTCCAAAGCGTTGGGCATGTGTGTGTGTGTTTTGGCTTGCTAATCATTTATGGGCATACTTAATTAGTCACACTCATACCAGCACTAGCACAACGAGTTCTTCGAATTCGGTTGCATAAGTATCGGTACTTGTATGTGCACTGTTTTTGCAGAGTGTTTACTTTCTTTTGGTTGAGATCTAATCTCAAGTAGTAATCCCACTTCACTCGTATATAAAATGCCAAAAATGTGCCTCTTCTAAGCCTTAGCGAGCTCCCCCAAAAAGCGCACAAACTACTCTGTGTGGTAGCTACCACTTAGATGATTAAGTACACGCACGTACACGTTTCACTTTTGTTTGATTTGCATACTCCGATCAGCAAAGAATGAGAATGAGTATAAAGAATAGGTTTCAGTTTGACAGCTACTTCTGGCAGAGCAAACTGTTTGTTTACTTCATGTTGTTAATGAACGCAGAGGCAGAACAAAACAACAGGAAACGAGTTTGCTTCGCAGAGTAAGTATCTGTACCTACGAGTAGGAGAGAGGTGGTGGTATGTTTTGCTTAATTATAAACAGCCCGCTCCCGACTGCTGTATCCGTATCTTCTTACCGCTTTTCGTACTCGATTGCGTGCCTTTAAAATCTCATTTGCACACGTCGCTCACTCGCTGGTGCCAGGTGCCAGGTGCCAGGTGCGACGCTTCTGACCCGAGCTGAAGTACTAAAATCGAAAGCCAAATGTTCCGAGTATTTCCCACATAGATTGGGAGGGGGCGCTAAGGAAATTCTCTCCCCAAATGCTGAGCGCAACGATCCACCTCTCTCTCTCTCTCTGTTTGTCTCTCGCCCGGTGGGAACGTTCTGCGTTTTGGGTGATTAAGCTGATAAGGCAGCCAGCAACTTGCACATTGAACGCAATGACATGCTTGAGTGCCGCCACCCTGTGGATTTGTGGTCTGTGGTCTGTGGTCTGAGGGTTGGGATTCTCCCTCCCATTTTGTGTTAATATCTGTCTGCTTTCTCGTAGCTTTCGTATTTCTTATCAGTTGAGTATGCAAAAAGTTCAATAAAGTTCCAAGTATCAGCCGCGGGATCGCTTTGCTCAGAGCTGCAGCTGATAGCGGAGAGATTCCTGGAAATGCTTTGCGAACGAAATTGCGCATTGAGCAGATTGAATACATTATCGTACGGGGGCATCATGGCTTAAGCTGTATATTAATTAGTTGCTAGAGTAATAGTAGAGTACGCTTAGAGGCTAGAGAGCAAGTCGGGGGAAAATGAGGGGCAAGTCTGCAGCCCGAACCCGTCCGTCCTAGCAGCGGGAGACATCGGGCAACGTGCGCCCACGACATTTGCTCATCCAACCGGGCCAGGCCTGGAAGCCGTGGCGATTGAAGATCTGCATGGCACAGCGTGAATCATCTGAGATCTCATCGTTCAGGAACTCTGTAATATAACAACATCAAATCTCTCTTGCTCTGCGCCAGCGCGTGGGCTGTGGACTCACCTTCGCATTTGATGTTGCAGATGCCACCGCGACGACCTTTGCGACACCAGTTTTTGCTGTTGATCTGTTGATTTGTGGTTTGGTTTGGTTTTAGTTTTTGCATGAGTTACTCATACACATGCACAGAGATAACCCACCTGAAAGAGTCCATAGCTGACGCTCTGGTTGGGCAGCTGCATGGACTTGGATGTGCTGCGTCCGCTCTCCGACTCCACCAGGCACACCCCTACCAGAACACAGAATACAGAATACAGAATACAGATCTCGGGGACGCAATATGATTACCCATTTAACTCACAGTTGGACAGATAGCTCCTGGGAAAATCGTGTCGCAGCAGCTCTTTGGCCAGCTGGCAGCGTGTCAGCAGCTTGGCCTCCGTCTGCGACTGCGTCAGCAGCAACAGATTGAGGACCAGGACTAGGGCACCTCCTTTTGTGTGCATCTGATTGGCCATGGATATGAGAGAATATATGGAATGAGAGCTGAGTGACTGCTAATCCTGTAGGTATGTGCGGCTTCCGCGGCAACTGCGAGCACTGGGCACTTTGCTGCGGAATTATTTCTATGGCACTGGATGCGTAGCGACCGAATTCTGGGTTTTTAAAGCCTCGCACGCACACTTAAGTGTGTCACTGCCCAGGCAGGCACAATAGGATAGGATCTTGCATACAAATTGATATGATGTGATGAGCTCTGGGGGTGGCAGTTCCGCAACCCGTAAAGCCTCGCAGTTTATCTCACAGTGCATCAATCGGCTCGACGCGACACGACGCGAGTTTTGATTGCGTTAAGCTCTAAATTGGCAAATTGTCTTGCAGAGATAAGCTCGGGTGCAGGCACAATGTGACTTCCAGCGTGAGACGCACTACAAAAAAGAACACCTACGGGTGGAATGGGTGCCACATATCTGAATGTATGTCTGTCAGAGCGCTGCTTGACCTAAAAACGCATAATCTGTCTTCTGTCTTGCTCTGCATCCAAGTGTTTTGTTGCTTTCAATAATAATTTCCATTTCCATGAAAATTTTTCCATTTGCATTGCAGCCTACTTGTGTTGCTCCTCTGTCTGGCTGTCTCCGCGCTGACAGAGGCCAATGAACTCAAGGATCTGCTGGAGGATGCCACCACCAGCACCACAGCTGCTACCACCAGCAGCAGTGTCCCCGCGCTATCCACGAGCACCGCCACCACACCCACCGCCTATGTGGTGTCGGCGGCTGCCGTGCCCGTGGCAGCCACCACCACAGGGAAGAGCAGGTCCAAGTCTTCAGCCGTCAAGTACTTTAACAAGGGCACGCCCAAGAAGCGGAAGGCCGAGCAGGTCTCCTCGCTGCCCCTGCCCGTCGATGACGGCCTCATGGAGTGGAAGTGCCCGAATATAACGAGCTCGCGCAACGCGGAACTCGAGTGCGGCTGCGACTTGCCGCACACCCTGAGATGCAACATAGATCTGCACGGCCTGCTGGTGAGTACTGCATCCACTGCCGATGTTGGACCCCTCCCTGACTCCATTCGATTCCATTCACAGCTGCTGGCGGACAGGCTGCGCACCTCCCCGTACTCCGTATCGCTGCTCGACTGCTCCCTGCGCAATGTGACCTTTCTGAGCGATGCGAAGATCTTCGACGGCGTCTCGCTGCATGGGCTGGTCATCTCCTCGGGCGAGATCAAGCGGGTGCACAAGTCTGCCTTCCTGGGCATCAAGGGTCCCCTGCAGGCCTTGGGGCTGCCCGGCAACGCGCTGCTCAGTGTGCCCTGGAATGCCCTGTCCACGCTGGGAGCGCTCGAGCGCCTGGATCTGGCCAACAACAAGATTAAGGCCTTGGGCACGGCCGACTTTGTGGGCCTGAGCAATCTGGTGTACCTGGAGCTGAGCAGCAATCAGATCTCGAGCATATCGCAGCGCACATTCAGCAACCTGCGGAAGCTGGAGGTGCTCAAGTTGGGCGGCAATCGGCTGGGCGACTATGCCCAGAGCCTGCGATCCTTGAGCCAGTGCCTGAGCTTGCGGCAGCTCGACCTGACGGCCAACAATCTGAATGGGCCGCTCAGCGCACAGACGCTGGCGGGGATGAGGAACCTGGAGAGCCTGAACCTCAATCGGAACATGATCAAGAGCATTCAGAACAAGGCGCTGGCCAACTTCTCGCGGCTGGTGAGCCTCTCGCTGCGCCACAACCAGATCGATGTGCTGCAGGACCACGCCTTCTACGGACTGGGCGCTCTGGACAGCTTGGATCTGAGCTACAACGGCATTGTGGCCATCTCCAGCTCCTCGCTGCAGCACCTGAGTCGTCTGACCGTGCTCGACCTGACGCACAACTTCCTGCGCGCCCTTACCTCGGATCTGATAGCACCGCTGCCATCGTTGCGGGAGCTGCGGCTGGCCGGCAATGACATCTCGATTGTGGCCAGGAATGCCATGGATGGGGCACGCGAGTTGCAGAGCCTCCAGATGCAGGACAATCCGCTCTCTTGCGACTGCAGCATTCGTCCCTTTGCCGAGTGGCTGCAGGTCTCCCAGCTACATTCCAGCCTCACCGCCTCCTGTGTGACGCCGCCGCGCCTCGAGGGTGCTCCGCTGCTGCAGGTGCCCGTGGAGACGCTCAGCTGTGACATGGACAATGTGGAGAAGGACAATGCCAACATAATGCAGCATCTGGAGACCTTGGCCAAGCCGAATCAAACCTCACCCGTCAGGGATTTGTCAGAGGAGGTAGGTGGAGACGAGCAGAGTGCAATGATCGAAGTGCACCTAAATAAATACGTTTTGCCTTTGCAGATTATACTCCACGATTTGCACTATTCAAATGACTATGGCCTGATCCTCACTTGGCTGCTGAATCTCAGCAAGAAGGACTACATGTGCGATGCCATCTTTGTCTACAAGGAGGAGAACATCAATGAGATACTCATCGACAACTCGCCGGTAAGTGGTGGAATTTCGACTCCTAGGATTGCCCCTGCTTAATCGTTGCCTTTCCATCTGCAGATCCATTGCGAGAGCAAAGTGGTGAATGGCCAGAACACGGTCAGCGTCATCGTACCCGACAGCTCCTCCCTGGACATAGGCAAAAGGTAAGCAGTAACTGATGAAGCCCCGAACTAGCTCATCCACTCACCCGATTCCTTATCTTAGCTATCGTTTCTGTCTGGTGATGGTCGAAGAGCAGAATCCCCAGGCGGACCTCAACATCGGATGCTCCAACATCACGCAGCTGCAGCTGAGCAGTCCGGGCTCCATTCCCGTGTCGCGCCAGTACCAGCGACGGCCCTACTACACGCCCAACGAGCTGAAGACCGACTCCCAGGAGCAGGCTGCCAGCGGGGACTACCAGCACAACCAGCGACAGTTCAACAGCCTGGCGGGCAGCCAGCAGCAGCAGACGCATCCCCACCAGCAGTCGACGCTGCTGCACAGCTACACTGTCATTGATTCGCTCAACAAGAGCTTCCTGCCCGGCCTGGGACTGGGCGTTCTGGTCACCTCCGTGCTCGTTCTCATCTGGGGCGCCACGCGGCTCCGTCAGTCGAGTGGGGTTAATGGCAGCGGCGCTGCAGCGGACAGGAGCAGGAGCAGTGGCAGCTGCAGCGGCAGCGCTGGCAGCAACAGCGGCAGCATACACAACAACAACAACAACAGTCGGCCGGGCACTCCGACGGCGACCACCTGCTACGCTGCCTCGGATCACATAGCACGCCTGGCCGACGCGGAGAGCGGAACGCGCTATCTGAAGCTGCAGGCGACGACGAGTCTGTGAGGCAGCAGCAGCAGCAGCAGCAGCAGCAGCAGCAGCACCCGGATCCCCACTCAATAAATCATGTGATAGTACAGCAGAAACTGTACCGACTTGCGTAGTTGCATAGGATATTAGTCCGTAGACCTAAGGACCTGCCACCCACTGCACTAATCCAAATACTTGGCCCAACACTAACCCACTCGTGCCATAAGCTAATCGATACACAATCCCACAGAACCCCACAGAGCTTGACAGCTGCGGTCAAAGTAATAGTAGTAGCGCCCCAAAAAAAGTGCATTACAAAAATTAAATGCAACCGGGAAATTAATAATTAAAGGCCCGACCGGACTACTATTGTTTCAACCGCAGTTGCAGTCAGCTCATCTAGAGCTAGTGTTAGCTGTGGCATACGTCTACTTTTAAGTTAGGAACTAAACCATAAGTCATGACCCTCTTAGTCGGTAAGGCTTTAATAATTTATTAACTAATTTCAAGGCACACCACACACACCAACACCCCCACACACACACACACACACACACACACAAAGTAAGAAAACAATTGTGGAAAGAGAGAAATAAAAGCCAATTGCAATCGAAGAGCAGCGTGAGGCCAGTTGGGCCAATTTCGTTGGTCTATTATTGGGTGGGCTATTACCAAATAGCCGCATAATGCTAAGTGGGCTGTTAACCTTATGGCCATGACGTCACAGCCACATCAGCAGCCACCCACTCACAACGAACATTCCGCTAAATTAGTTCATTTTACATGCAAATGAGCTCATACATTAACTCATCCCAAGGGAAACTTAGCCAGAATGGAGTGAATGGGTGGCAAGATAAATATAAATCCACATTTATGACGTGTACAGAGCCCATTCCTGCTTATCGAACTTTAGCGCAAGTTTATCGACCTTATCGGATTTTTGAATGCTTATCCAGAAATCAAAAGTTGGTCAAAACCAGAGCGGGACTTCCATGCGTAAACGCCTGTGGCCTGTGGCCTGTGGCCTCCCACCGTCGCTTTGTCGTCGCTCTGTTGTGGCCAGCCGCTGATATGGCGACGGCCAGCCCCCAGTCTCGCTGGCGGTCCCGCCTTTCATGCTTGCTAGCTGGCTAGCTGGCGGTGTGCAGTGTTAGTTGTTCCGTGCCAGTCCGTCAGGCGACAACAATGACCACTCCACTAGAGGACGCCGCCAGCGTGACAGCAATTATCGATTTTGGATACACATTGTAGAGAGAGAGAGAGAGAGCTGCAGGTTCAAAGGAAAAGGAAAAGTTCCAGCTCGGGTACCCGCTGGGCACCCACACGGTACAGCCTCTACATGAGCATGTTGGGGTTTGTCTATCTGGTTCTCATCTTGGGCTGGATACTGATCGTGCTCTTTCTCAAGTGCAAAAAGTCCTTGGCCGCACCATTTCGCTTTGGCGAGAACTACACAGATGCCATTGCCGATACGGGTGAGTCCGTGGGGAACACAACGAGAGGGAGCTAGTTGATTATAGCTCCACATTTAGCAGAACGTCGTCCTTCTGTGCATGTGATACAGCTGCAGCATGAGGATGTGGAGAGCCAGGACCACTATATGGACAGCTTTCACAGGAACACGGACAACCTGCAGCGGTACTCGCATCGCTCGCAGCGCTCCACCCTGGAAGAGCGCACCGTTGAACGTGCCTATCCCACAGATGCCGTGATTAATCCGGCCTACATGCACGACGAGGATTATGTGATCAATGGTGAGTAAAGCTGAACGTGTGTGTGTGTGGTGTGTCTTTGTGCAATAATCTTCCTCCTGCTCAGCTCCGCCACCGACGTACGAGGAGGTGATGCGCCAGCCACAGATCTATCCACAGGTGCGCCACAATAATCACAAGATAAGCGATGCTAACATTTAGACTTAGCCAAGGATTGATTTGTACATAACTGGTTGTTTGTCATTGTCCGCTGTGATTTACAGATAGATTTTAGTTGATATTTATTTGAGTTGCACCTAAACGAAACAAAATCAATTCGATTGATTGAACTTAGGTGGCCTGCGCCCATTTGCACTGCGAATGATAACATTAATTACACCACTCATAGTACATAGTTTTACATAGAAAAAATGTATAAATGACTCTACAGAAGTATGATTAATAATTATGATTATGATTAATGATTTATGATTAACGATTAATGGCTATCAACTGTTAATTGTTAGTGGTTAATGGTTAATGGTTAATGATTACAAACAAACAGTCAGTCCAAGTACAGTCAAAGTTGTTGCAGATTGTAATTGTAAATAAATTAAGAAGGGCGAATGGTAAATAATAAAAAAGTGTACAAAAATAAAACGTAAACGTTTCTTTGCTTTCTTCATTTTGGCTAAATTAAGTCGCTAAATTCGATATACACACACGCACACACATGGCTAATGGCTGTACATATTGTTGAAGCATAAACGTAAACGTGTTCGTTCCAACATGGCTCAGAATACACCACTCGGCGTATGCTACACACAGCTATAATGACTCGGTAATCGGGTGGCATTCATGATTTTGGCTATTTACGGGAGCACTTTGTGCACGCTGTGCATTTGGATGAACGCCTCCAGTTGCGTGGGTATCAGACCCTTGAAGTTCAGCCTGTGGGTGGCAATGGTGCGGGCCGCCAAACACTTGAGGCTGGTGTGGGCATTCTGATGGCCGTGCAGTTGGTTGGCCAATGTAGCTACAAAACGGAGCATGTGGTTAGTTGCACTGAAAATAATCTATTGTACCTACCCTGCTTGCAGGCCGTGGCAGCTGTCTGTCCCGCGGCATTCACTGCATCCAAGTGGGCGCCTGCCTCCACGAACAGCTGGAGTATGCGCGCCATCTCGCCCTGTCGGTCCTGCGAGGAATTTACTTTGGACACCAGTATGTGCAGGGGTGTGTTGCGAGCTGTATCGACGGCCACCACAGAGGCACCGCAGTGGACCAAAACCAGGGCAGTGGCATAGCAGGGGAACCTTTAAGCAGCGAGGCAGAGAGATGGTGGCTATAATCATAGTCCACCCATGGAGCTACCCATTTTATGGCTTACCTGCACATCTCATTCGTGTAGAACTCATCCACAGGCATCAATCCATTGACAGCGATGTGCAGCAGAGTCTGGCCGTCGTTGAGACGAGTGTCGTTCTGTATGAACTTGCGCACCAACAGAAACAATTCATGTATGTGCTCCGCGTCAATGTTCTGGTCCTTCTTGCGACGCGCCAGCTGAGTAACAATCTTGATTAAATACAAAGCCGTGATGCAGTTCTGGTTGTTCTGGTCCTGCAGCAGACTGGCACAGGTGTTTGGCTTCGCTTGGCGTATCTTAAACTTGTTGTTCTCAATCTCCTGCTGGCACTTGCTCAGCACGGGCAGCACATGATCGAGGGTGAGGCGATGATTATCGGCACGCAGAATCTGGGCAAACAGTTGGGCAAATCGCAGCAGATCACGATCCACAGAGACCTGCAAATGTATAGATTCCAGTTAAATACTTAATTGAGTCGTGTCTCCGTTCCTACTTACATTGTTTTGCATGCGGAGATCGATGGCATAATTCCAAAGCACTTGGCACTGGTCGAAGCGTCCGTGGTCCGCCATCACAGCACCGCGGTAGACAATGGCCTGGGGCACGTCTGGATTGTTGCGCCCCAGAATACGCTCCCGTATGGCCAGCGACTCCATGTGAATGGAGTGGTGGTTCAGCTTGATGGCGTTCAGCTCGGGCAGGTTCTCGGTCTCGAACCAACTGTCGTAGGCGGGCACTGGGGTCTTAACCTTCTTCCGGATTACACCTCGGGGATCGCTATAACGCAACTGCATGGCACGCAGCAGATAGCTATAGGCGCGATTGATGTCGTATTTGGTCTTGTCATTGGCATAGGTAGCCCCGAGCAGTTCCAATGCTGTGATCTGCTCCTCCAGGCTCATGAGGTCCGGTCGCTGTATGAACGCCTCGACTACATCGTCATTCAGCCGCTCGGCTGCTTGCAGGGCTGGTGTTATGCCGATTTCGTTCTTCTTCAATGTGGCTCCATGATCCAGAAGGACCAGCACCACATCCAGGTTGCTGCTCTCGGCCGCATAGTGCAGAGCAGTGGCTCCGCACAAGGCCTGATCGTTGGGACGCGAACCGTTCAATAGCAACGTTTTGACGACTAGATGGTGCCCCTTGTAGGCGGCAATCATCAATGTATTGTTGTTAAACAGATTTGTGGCATTCACATCAGCTCCGTGCTCTATCAGGAACTCAACAATGTCCAGGCGACCTGAAACGTGATGAAATAATTTATGAATGAGCCACGGACAGTTGGGAAGCTTGCTCATACCTTCATAGCAGGCAGCTCGCAAGGGTGATGATTGCGCCTTGGTGTTATGATTGATCGCCGCTCCTGCCTGGACCAGCATCTTCACAATCTGGAGATGCCCCATGCCAGCAGCCACCCACAGGGCTGTGGCGCCATACACCACCAGGCCATCGAAGATGACATTGCACTCCCGCTCCAGATCCACGTCGTAGTGCGAGAGCAGGGTCTTCACAAACGTTACATTGCCCGACATGGCGGCCATCGTCAGCGGGGTCAGCGATTGTCCATCTGGCTGATCGAAATTCTACAGCGAAGGAAAACCAAAAAGAGACGGCATGAGAATTAGACGGGACAGCTTATGATGTGCGTGCGCAGCCGTTTCACAGTCAAGGTTGGACGAAAATAGTGCGTCGGAAAAGTGTAAAACGAAATGTAAGGTACAATTCTATGGGGCAAAAACCGTGCGGAGCAGAACTCTTGTCACTTGGCCGGAACACGTTGTTGGCTGGTGGTGGGGGGGCAGGGCAGGCTTTCTTTGTTCGCCTTGTGGCACGGTGACTGAAGAAAATTACAAGCCAGAGGCATACGAATGCAGGGAAAACAGCATCCAGGCTGGCCAAAGTCCAAGCACAAGACAATTGCGTATTGGCCTTGCATTTAGAGAGAATTTGGGTCAAGAAACTGATGGCTGCGGGGGACGGCACTCACCGCCGGATACGTTATGTAGCTGGTCACGGGCATGGTGTCGTTAGCTCCACGCCAGAAGCTCGGTCCTGGCCAGGCGGACTCGTACCACCGCTTCCGTGTGCTGTAACAATTTTATAGAGAATGAATCAGTCAAACCCCATGCGATGGAGGACGAAATCTATTACCGATACAGCTCCGCGTTCATGGCCTGGAATCTAAGTTTTAACTGACAGCTGCCGAGGCATAGAATGTCCTGCCAGCCCGGACGAACACCGAAAAATTCGATAAAACTTCGCCAGTGAAACGAGCTCTCGATTCCCAACCCTAAGTTTGCATACGAGAGATATGCGCATAAGGGGAAGTGGCCATGAGCCTTTGGGGGTTGAATCGAAAAGGAGAGAGCCAGCCGCCTGCGCACGAGCCCTCGGCCCAAACAGCTGTTCGAGGAGAGAGGTCCTTGCATTCTATCCAGGGGTTTGTTTACCGCCCGCAGCTGTTTCCCTGCATTCCAGAGAGTCATCGAACATGAGGAAGAGGAAGCCAAGCCGCCGCATTCATTCGATTTCAATCGTACTTCTGACTCCATAAAGATTAGACCCACGGTGCATTATTTATGGGATTTGATTTTGGGTTCGATAAGATTGCGGCGCAGCAGAGCCAAAAGGTGTGCAGCAAATTTGGTTAGTAAACAAATTAATAAACGCACATTTCAGGAAACTGAAAATTATTGAAACTGGCACCAGGCCAAGTTCGTGTCCAGAGAGAGAGAGAGTAGCGCCGCCCCCCCCCCCCCCTTGCACCTAGGCATGAGTAATTGGTCAAAGATGGTTCCTCGAGTGCGCTGTATCCAACAGATATTTGAATGTGACAGTGAGTGTTCAGGCCTTAAATAGAGTTTAGTGTGCGGGAATCGATCATTAAGTTTGCAAATTAACACAATTAATGTTTACTTGTCTTTTTGGCAGGCAGTAAAGTTATAAACTAGTACAGTGAATGTCCGTTAAGCTAGACAGCTGCCATGCCCATTTTCCTTTCTTAATAAAGTTATGTTTATAATTGTGAAATGTTTACAAGAACTTTAGAAACCGAATAGATTTCACGATTCTTTTTACTTTTTTCCTATTTATCGAGTGACTACCGTATATTGGAAAGAGCATATGGATCGCCTCTCATTCCCGTTCTGCATCTCTCTCTCTCTCTCCCACTTTCCCATAAACAATGACAAACCAAGTAAATACCCAACAACCAGCAATGGATCGTATAAAATGCGCTCTATGAGGCACCAGGCAGACCATCGACTTTACATATAAACCGAATTCGTGTACATATAGCAACGATTTTCATTAATGACGCAGTAGTAAATACAGGCAGCGCGCAGCCCGTTTCCATGCCATAACATTGCTGCACTTGCCACACCACGGGGTACTCACTGTATTGACCAGGTACGTCTGCACCGCCTTGCTGTTGGCAGTGTTGAGAGCCTCCACGAACCTCATCATCTGGCTGCTCCGGGCGGCCAGGTAAAGAGTGTTCAGCTGCTGCAGTTTGAACTGTTCCTCATGGGGGAACTTCTCGCGTAGCTCCTCGCTGATTTCCAGCAGCATGCCGTGTGCCATGTTAAAGTACTCAAAGTCAAGTGGATATCCATTGTAGAACGATGTATTCTCCTCCTGAGGCTCTTCCGGATCGACTTCCATTTAAAACCTTCACTATTGTGAATCTATTGTGAACTATTCCTTCCAACCTGAACAACACAGCCAGCAGTGTGACCGCGGACTTATCGATAAAATATACCGCGTGACCATCAGAAATATACCTTTCCAGTTGAGAAATATACCGTAAAAATACCGAGTCCTAAATCACTTTCCACGATCTTATTGTTTAATTTTAGGATTCTCAGCGCTAAAAATTATTGTTTTATCCGATTGATGAAACAATCCTATGATCCCTTCTTATGCGATTCTATATAAAAAGGTTTAAACAAAGAGTACCTGCGCACACTATATCGTTACATTATAATCGTTTATTCATACATTTTGTTTGTTAAAATGATATACACCTTGAGAGATTTAATGTGTTTGACATTTTACAGGTGTTTTCAGCTTGTAGTTTCTTCTCTTTCTTCATTCTTAATTGATTTGATTTTGAGTGTGTTTACAGAAGGGCTTGTGTGAGTGCGTGTTGTTTTTGTGTGTGTGTGTGTGTGTGTACTTAGGCTTTCTAGTGAAATTTTAAACATTGGGCTAGGGATCTGATTCGGTTTGCTTAATTATTTTAGTGTGTCTACGTCGACCTGCCCAATGCAAAATATTAATCGAGGCGTTTACTGGGATCATATTTTTCCATTTTTCCAGTACAGTTCTATATCGAATATTTTGGAAAACTATGCCTAAACGCACCGATTTTTACGTAATTACGTGCTCCAATGTGTCGATAATTGATTAGGTGTGTGTTAGCGTGGGCACAGCACAGTGTACATAGATTGGGGCCGAGCGCACATCCAAGTTACAATAATAGTTTTAAAACGTCTCGATTAAGCACTTCTCGACAGCCAACTCCGGCCGCGAGTGTTTTTGTACAACATTCAATTCGTAGTCTTCACGGGACCACTCGTTCACATGTGTAGATTTGCGTTGTGGTTTGTGTTTACACTAAAATTTTGGACATTGTTTCTAATCTGTGTGTTTGGGGCGCCTTGAAAGGGGAAAAGTTCGCAGTGTCAATATATTTTTCTCCATACTTCGTTCTTCGTTTCCATGGGGGGTTTCAGTGTCTTGATTCTTTAAGTGGCTGTAAATTTGATATATTTGTAAGAATCCAACATCAACAGAGGCAGCTGCTACTGAAAGATCACGTTTCGATTCCATTCTCTTTCTTTTTGTATATGTTTATGTACAAATTCAATAATATATTACAAGCATAGGCAAAAAATTCATAAAATTAATCAACAATCTATAATACATACCCACACACCGAGAAGGTATTCTCGGCTTGGGCTAGCTCTGCTAATGTTCTACCAAAGCACTACTAACTAGCTAGCAAAGCAAAGCAAAATATGCAACAATATAAAAAGATAAACTTAATTACATGCACTATAACCCCTTTCTCCATGGATCTTTAGTTGGTGGCCACAGGCGTTGGCAGTGCCATTGGCGGCGGTGTGGCCATAGCGTTGTCCACAGCCACAGATTTCGGGGCCGGCTTGTTCAATTCAGTCTTTGACGAGCGTGTCTCGGTCTTCTTGGGTCCCTTGGCATTGCCAAAGCTGTTGTTGCGAGTGTTGTTGCGTTTGCGGTGAGAACGGCCGCCCGACTTACCGGGGGATGGCGACTTGGTGGTAGAGTCCGGCATTGAGGATTGACGCTGGGACTTGTCGCCACCAGCTCCGAATTCGTTACTGGTAGAGCGGGAGATCATGGCTCCATGCTTCGACGATGCTGCACCGTTGACGCGAACGCGACGGCGAGAGCTATTGGGCTTGATGCTCGGCTTGATGGCAGCCTTGCTTGGATCGTAGAAGCTGTCCAGAAGGTCCAACAGCTCAGTCTTCTCCTCGTCCTTCAGGGTGTCAATCGCTGCCAGAGCCAGGTCCAAGCCTTCCTTGCCCTTCTCAGTCCAAATGTCATTAAGAGAATCCAGAGTGAAGCCATTTTCGGCCAGCACAATGCGGAACTTCACGGCACGAACACGATGGTACAGTGTGTTGCGGAAATAGTTCAAGAAGAGTGGACGGAATGAATTCTGGCGTCCCAGGTTCTCGTTCTGGGTTTCCAGCTCCTTGACGTCCGTGCTGACAAGCTGGGCAAATGGTTTCACAGCGTTGAACAGGTTAATCACCGCCTCCGACGACTCTGGCTCGGATTTGCGTTCCGAGTTGGTCAACTGCAAAGCCACGTTGTAGACCATCTTGGCGCGCACATTAGCGCTCCCCTCAAAACCGTCCTGCTGCTCGTGATTTATGCCATTCTTGGAGCCCTTGTCGTTGATGCTGACGTTCTGCTTGATATTCTCGGGTTCATTCTCCTTGTCGGAAATGTCATCCTTGGGCTTGGACAAGAGCATCGAAAGCTTGCGTAGACCACACTTCTTGATATTAGTATCGCCCATGGAGGCCTTGGCAATATTGAAAATGTTGGCAAAAGACTTGACCGTCCGATTGAATCTATCAATCAATCCGTACTTCTTGAGCGCCTCCAATATCATGTAGGGTATAAATTTGCGCTCCTCGTGATATAACAAAACGATGCCATCTGTGTTGGCCTGTTTGGCGGCCAGCATCTCCAGCCATGTGAGGAAGTCCATGAGAGCAGCGACCTCCGATTTTGATTTGATAATCTGTGAAAAATATGTTCAGGTTAGGAATGGATGAAACGGGAGTGCAGTATATGTATGTATGTATGTATGTATGTATGTATGTATGCATGTGTATTTGCATATGTATGTACCTTGAAGGTCTGCATGGACTTCAACATGCGATAAAAACCGATCGAAATAACACGAATTTGATGACGCTGACGAGCGGCAGGGTTCAGATTCATATACGGCATGATATACTGCTGGAAGTTGTCCTTTGGAGTGTAGGCAGCCAACTGGACAATCTGCGAGAATGGGGCACAGAGAAGACGGAGAGAAAAGTTTGGTTATGTCCGAAGCAGAGGGTCATCGACCCTACCGGCAAAATACGAACCTCATCAATCAGACGACGTCCAGTGGTGTCTATGTCAACGCCAACCAGGATGTAGTTCCCGGCCGGCAGCTCCTCCTTCATATCCACGCCCTCATCGGCAGCGGCAACGGTAACAAATTCTTCAGCAATTTCGGCAACCATTTTGAAAAATCTGAGATGCACCAGGAGATACGGAAAAAAATTAGCCTACTGTTTCACACAACCGAAAATTTTATTCGTCGAAAAAAAAAAAGTAAATCGCGAACCGTTTGTGCAGAGCTTTGGCTTTGGAATGTCGCGATTGCAGCCAGCTGCAGGCACCTACACCGCGGAATGAGAATGGAAAGCTACGGTTTCTTTCCAGCCTTTTTCACTTCCAGCGCCATCTTGGTTTTTTTTCACTGCCTTCACACGCACTTTATCACTTTACTTTAATCCCTATTTTCCTTGGCTAACCTTTTTTTTCGATTCCGCTTCGCGTTTGGTTTCGACCGGTTCTTTCGCGTTTTACGAACTTTTTCCTTTTTTTTTTACAAAAGGCAAAAGCAAAATTGCTTTTTTTCCGACGAGCTCTCACAAAAAAGAAACAATCCGCACGACAAACTAAAACGTAATGAATTTTTGTATGAACTTTTCCGGCAGGTCAAAATTTGACGAGTTTGTTCGAAATCAAGGCCTGCTTTATGACTGATTTATTGTTAAGTACAATGGCACAGATTCGGGCGAACAGTGGGGTACGTAGAAGTGACTTAAAAACAAAACAGGCGCCACTAAGCTGAATGCGCCGGCAAAGAAGAACGCAAAGACAAGTCATAGAGTTGCCAAACCACCGCAGAGAGCTGGTAATAAATAATTTGCACAGATAATGGGAAAAATATTATATCATATAGTACATTCTATTAATTATATATAATTTATTTTGGAAATAAAAGTTCGCCCCGCTCTTTTTGGATATGCTTATCGTCTATCGGCAATTCGTGTTTATTCGCGAGAGCGCTGCCACACTGTTAAAAAAAGAACGTGGTCATGTGCAGCCCTGGATTTTACACAAACAAAAATCAGCTGTTGCAGTGACAATTAAAAAAAATATTAAACAAAAAGCGGGGAAAATAGCGTGCTAAACCAAACATAAATCGCAACTATGCTGTACTGAGTGCAAACACACACCCACACACTTAGCACTCGCATACAGTGGCAGCCGCCGTGATTCGTAATAGATAAAAGCATTTGTGGCCGATAAGAGAGCTGCTGCCCATTGAGGTGCCAAAGAGCAACACCACACGGCGTTCAAATATGCTGTCTTACATCAAGCGCAAGCTCTCCGAATCCGACGGCGGTACTAGCGTCGTACCCGTGACGTCGTCGTGTGACGGAGGCGTCAGCAGCAGCAGCAATAGCAGCAGCAGCAGCAACAGCGTCGGCGGCGGCGGCCGCCCACCAGCGTACGATTTAGTGCGCAAAACGAGTCAGATGTCGATGGATAATGAAGCGATTGCCTACGGCGAGGACGCACTGCTGCAAGAGCTTGGCTACCGCAACGCCACAGACCTGCAAGAGACCATCTACGGTGCGGAAAATTAACCATTTCTTCTCCCTTCCCCTCCCCGCAGAATTATGTAATTTCATTTTGTCTTTTGCTGCTTACAGACTTGTTGCGCGGCATACGTGATCCGGAGAAGCCCTGCACTCTGGAGGATCTGAATGTGATCTACGAGGACGGCATCTTCGTCCTGCCCCCCACACGCTCGAATGTCTCCGTTGTAGGTTACGCACGCCCCGCATTCAGCTCGAGGTTGATTTAATCGCCGATTTGCTTGATTTTACGCTAGGTACGCATCGAGTTCAACCCAACGGTGCCGCACTGCTCCCTGGCCACGCTGATAGGCCTCTGCATACGCGTGAAGGTGGAACGTGGTCTGCCGCACAACATCAAGCTGGACATTTACATCAAGAAAGGAGCTCATCAAACGGAAGACGAAAGTGAGTTTTGTCCCTCAGCTCAGATGCGTTTGCAGATTCCCACTAATTTGTATTCCTTTGCACAGTCAACAAGCAAATCAATGACAAGGAGCGCATTGCAGCGGCCATGGAGAATCCCAATTTGCGCGAACTCGTCGAGAACTGCATCAAGGATGAGGAGTAGCTCGACGCGTGCGACCCACTTTGTATATAACCATTAGAGTTTCGAGTTTAGCATTAAGTCTAGCAATAAGCTGCCTCTTGGACTGTGTGCGTAGCATTAAAGCCCCAATGGATCTGTTAATCATGGATCGTAGAGCCGATCGGCCCGAACCCCATACCGTATCTGTTCTCTCCATGGTTTACCGATAAGCGCGGCCAGTACACAATTCCATTTCCATTCGATGCTTCCCCTATCGCTCATTGTTTACGTTCTGTGTGTAGCCGGAACGATATCACCGACCGAAGAAGACCGTGTGCACACCGCTGTCATGGCGCCGACGCTGACTAGTGAATGAAATCATATAGCGGGCGAAAGGCCCGCCATTGTTGGGCGTGACAGGCGTAATATTATCAGCTGCAGCACTCAAATTTGTAACAAAAGCAGGGGGCATTCACCTGCGGCTGACACACATTTGAAACACTCGCCCCGCCTCTGCCCCTGGAGCGGTTTGTGGCTGCTTCTGCTCCAATTTGCATTTGCCGGATTTCCATTTGTTAAATTGCGCCTTTCGGCTGCCATGCCCCATCGCCCCACCCCTGGGCAGCAATAAATATCTAGCAATATCAATTAGATGCTTGCTCCCGCTCGCAAAAGCCTTTAAACTAATTTTCAAAGACTTGGCAAAAAACAAACCGTGCAGCAATTAAAACCATCTGCCGCTGCAAACTTCTTGCCACGACTCCAGGCCCAGCCAATGTGTCGTGTAGAGCAGGGCAGGGCAGGGCAGGGCTTGTGTCCTTCCTGGCGCCTCGAAGAGAGTACAAGAAATGCAATAAAAATGAATACGCAGACAAAAGCATATTGCGAATATTACGCTAATTGGCGCCTGCAATCAGAGCGGACCACGACCTAGACACGTTGCGAAAAGCGCTCGTTCTCAGCGGTCTCCCATTGCCTTTGCTTTCTGTACAGAAAATCGTGCCTTCTGGCCGCTTTTATTGTCAGAGAAAGGTCGCGTCTCTCCCATCACGTTAAATGTTCATTAGTCGCGAGTGGGAGGGCTGTCTTGAAGACGTTTATATGGGGGGCAGGATTCAATCTTCGGGTCTCTGCAGTCTGCTGGGTAGAGTCTCTTGGCCCACACGGCTACGAATGAATTATGTGGCAGAAAAATGCATAATTTATTTGCTTAATGCATATGCATTTAAGCCGGGCCAACAACTGCAGCGATTCCCCAGAGAACCAGGAACGAGGAACCAGGCTGCAGACCGGCAATTGTCATTTGTACAGCGGTCAAAGTGACCCACTTACCCGTACTGCAGCAGCCTCTGTGTCAACGCCAGCACCAACAACGCCTCAACCAGCTTAAGTACATAAGTAGGCAAATGCAATGAGTCGAGGGCCCAGCACCAGCACCAGCACCAGCACCAGCACCAACTCCTGCCACAGCCACAGAAGGTGGCTGGCCACCGCCTGAAGACGAGGTCCAGATTGCGGCCACTGAGATTTCCTTCCGATATGCAATGCTGTTAAATTGTATGCCATTATTATGATTGCCACCATGATGTGCCTGTGTGCCTGTGCCACACAACGGCTCGAAGCAGCAGCAAGCAGAAGCAGACGAGAGCTGACCGGAACGGAGTGGTATGGTGTGGTGTGGAGCCAAGTCCGGCACAGGATGCAGCAGCCACGACATGTGGAGTTGCATTCACGCATTGTACGACTGCTTCGGATTTCCCCCCACCCATCTGACATGTATTTCATTATGTTCCCTGGGCCTTGCTGTGTCTGTCCTCCTGCCGCGTTGTTTCTCCAGTTGCACTCAGCCAAAGTGGGGGCATGAACAGTTCAGAGTTGCAAATGGAACTGAAAGGAACCAGAACATTTTCCAGGCCATTGAAAGTGTACAGCGAAATGTGCAGACAAACTTTAGCCTTTTAGCGTTAATATTTCCATCTATAAGATACAAAGTAACTAAATTTGTATATTATTTATTAGCTTCGGGTATCGGATGAGTCGAAACGATTGGAATTGGTAAGTCATTTTTTTGCCTTCACAGTTGGTTTGCTGCTCGTGTTGCGACAAGGCAATTGTTGTAATTGTTCTTGCCACAGGAGCCAGGGCCCTTTGAAACCGGAAGTAACACTCAATGGCGAAATGCCGTCTGGGTGGCTGCTTGGTTGGTTGGTTGGCTGGTTGGCTGGGAAGTGTGACCGACTGCCCGACTGGCTTACACGGCGTATGCGCATTATGCAAAGTCCCTGCCAGAGGCAGCCGCAGGAAGAGCTGTGGAAGAGCAGAAGCCGTCAGCACTGCGGACTTGGCCATTCAGCAGATGACAACTTACGCATCAGCAGCCACACAGAGTCAGAGGAGACTCTGAACGAAGGAAGGGAGGGACAACAGAGTGTTCCTGTGGCCAAGTGGGGTGTGGGCAATCCTTCCCCCCCCCCCCCCCCCCCGTCTGATCCCAGGGCCTGGCTTTTGTTGTTTGCACTGCCATTAATTTCTGCTGCACTCCGGCCTGCCATTTATTTCGTACGGAAAATGTGCCCACGTTATGAGTTCTTTCCCGGGTTCCTGCTCGGTTCGGGGCAGGAGAGGCAGGCTCAGCGCCTGCCAAGCGGAAGTGGTCGCGTGCGTTGCATCCTGTCGGCAATTATGCTGCAGGGGCAACAACAATTACAGTTACATCTGTTACCGTTCCCGTTCCAAGCTCCAGTTCCAGCAACAGCTCCTCCCTCTGCCCCTCCTCCTGTGCCATGTCCTCGCTGTAAGCCTTTTTAATTGCTTGTCTCTTTTTAATTTTCAGCTCTTTTGTTATGCCTCCTGCAGTTTCTCCCCAGTCCACCTGGCCCCTTAATACATATACAATAAGACAAGTAAATACATATATACATATGTATATAAATAGCATATGCATTCGTCTGTGAGTCCTTTTATAATCTCTGCCCTGCCTTGGCCTGCCGTCGCCTTAAGTTGACATTTTGCACCCATTTGCCGGTCCGGCCGGACAAGAGTTCGCCGCTCTCAGGTCCGCATGGGGGCAGAGCTCAAGTGGCTTTCTTGCTGGCCCACTTGCCGCCTCCACTTGCTGGCCATTTGCTGCAGCTAACGAACTAATGTCGAATGCACATCAAGTGCCATTGGAGCTTCCGGCGGCCGGCTCATTGACCAGAAGACGCTTCCAACTGCAATTAACAAAGGTACGTCCCACGTACCTCTCCGCCTTTACGGAGACACAATTGTCCGTTGGACATGCAATCCGGAATAGGAATCGGAATCGGAATCGGAATGGGAATGACATTCGTTGGCAGCTAAAACGTGTGCAATCAGAGCATAATTGTTGGGGACTACTCGTAGCTGGCTGTCCGCCCGCTTGGAGCTTTAAGGAAAAAGTGGCGGAGCAATCGAGGCACTCGATAATCGATTAAGCTATAAGCGTTTAAGATGTTTAACTCGTTTATAAATAAACGAAGGCTGTTCCCTGCGGACAACAGGACAAATTGTTTATTATTCATTTCAGTAATTTCCTTTGTTTATCTACTTGATTTGTAGTGGCTAGTGTAGTTTGCCGTTCGTTCTCTTTTGTAGTGACCAGACGTGTTTTTGTTTTGCGCTCCGTATTTTCCTTTATATTTTGAATAAACACCGGGTTTTATTTCGAAATAATTCTTCTATAATTATTTAATAGCTTGCCGCTTCTCTTAACTATCTTAATACGCGAGTGCATGCCTATTACTTTGTTTAAAATTAAAATCGTATTAATTTGTGCGTCGGTTAGTTGTGTGTTTGTGCTTTTTCTTGTTGTAAGTACGCCCTCACTATTAACCGCTCTCTCTTGTAGTTGCGCTTCTGTCTTTCACTCTATAGCTCGAGTAACTGTTCTCCCTCTCTCGCTCTCAATACTTTCTGTGCAGTGGCGTGCGCTCACTGTTTTAGCTGCCGCTGCGCTTGTTCTTCTCTCCTATCTGCGCTCATCTGTTTTCGATCCCGCTTTAAACTTTTCTTTAAGCAATTGGTCGGCACACTGGTCCCATTGCTATTTGTTTTGTGAAAATAATTTTTATTTATTTTATTTATTTTATTTATTTATATATTCAAAATAAATAATAAAATAATGGAATACTTGGTTGTGTGCTCCGCTAAGGCTTGCAAAAAGCAGATCACCCACGACCAGCCGATCATCCCTTGCTGGCTCTGCGATAACGTAGTGCACGCAAAATGTATTGGGTTCTCAGGCCTCGTGGGTGACGCAATTTCGAAGCGTAATGGTCTGCATTACAGTTGCGAGGCATGTCGGTCTATCGAGAATGACATGGTCACGTTTATGAGGCAGACGCGAAAGGGCTTTAAGGAGCTGACCGTGGGCTTTAAAAAGCAGTACGATCGGCTTCTAGCCATGGAATCTCAATTCAGCAGTTTTAAAGTGCTGAATGAGTCTCCTAGGCGCAAAAAAGTCACTCCTCGTGATCTGCAAGTGCCTGTCCCTCGACCGCTCGCTGCTGATCAACTGTCTCCGTCCACTCCGATAGTGCAGCAGCTAATTTCGTTCGCTACTCCAAGGGCAACGACAACTGCTGGTGATCAAGTTTCGGCTTCCGAATCGATCATCTCGGAGAACATGCAGCCAGTTAGTACTGTAGCGTCCGTGTCTGTCGAGTCCGTTCCAAAGCCCATCCCATCTATTTCGATCCCACCAGTTATTAAACGTCCCGGACCACCGGATATTGCCGTCACAGGTACCAGATCTGTGGTGCCAAAACCTCTGGTGGGAGTCCCACCAAAGCGGCAAGTTTTTGTCTCTCGGCTTGCCCCTGACCTCACATCTAATGATGTAACTGCTTTTATACAAAGCAAAATAAAAGCCGTTGGTTTAAAGGTGGAGAAGTTTAATTTCTCATATGCCAGGGAGATATCCTCTTTCAAGATTAGCGTGTCTCCAACTCATTTCGGGACCATTTGCTCTTCCAAATTTTGGCCAGAGCACCTGGTTGTGAAAGAGTTTAAGGCTAAGAAGAAAAATAGGCCCCCCATAACTCTTCCTAGTAGTGAGGCCAGTGGTCCTTCCTCCTCTGCTCCATTCCCCTCTTCCCACTGCAATTCCTTGCAGTCAAAAAACTAACATCCCTCTTTGTAGCCTATCAAAATGCTCGCGGCTTACGTAGTAAGCTGAGCACTCTTTTTATGGATAGTTTCACATTTTCATCNGAAGGAATCCTTTATAATTCCTCTCCATAAGAAAGGTAGCAAGTCTGACGCTAAAAACTATAGAGGTATATCTAAGTTATCCGCTATTCCTAAAATGTTCGAGAAACTTTTAACTCCGCACTTGCAGCATCTCTGCAAATCACTTATATCTCCAGCTCAGCACGGATTTATACGGCGACGATCAACAACCACTAATCTTTTAGAGTTCACCTCCTTTGTAATTAAAGGCTTCCAAAGTAACTTGCAGACGGATGTTATTTACACTGACTTCAGTAAGGCATTCGATTCCGTAAACCATTCTCTTCTTGCACAAAAGCTCAACCTTCTAGGGTTTCCGCCCAATCTGTTGAGATGGATTTCTAGCTACCTGTGTTATAGGTCTCAAAGGGTCCTTTTCAAAAACTCCGTATCTTTACCTGTTATGGTTACTTCTGGAGTACCACAGGGTAGCCATTTAGGCCCCTTACTTTTCACACTCTTTATTAATGACCTGCCTTCTGTATTAACAAATTCTCGAGTACTTATGTATGCGGATGATGTTAAGCTCTGTGTCCAGTATAAGGACATTTCATTTCACTCTCGTTTGCAATCTGATCTCAATAGCTTTCAGTCATGGTGCTGTGCAAATATGTTACAACTTAATGCCTCGAAGTGCAATGTTATGACTTTTTGTCGCTCCAGCCCCTTCCTGGCTCCTTACACCCTCTGCGGTAGTTCTCTTGAGAGAATTACATTGGTTGATGATCTAGGTGTTAAACTAGACCCAAAGTTAAAGTTTTCTGAACACATTTCTACCATGGTAAATAAAGCCATGGGTGTGCTTGGGTTTATAAAGAGGTGGTCAAAGGAATTTGAGGACCCCTATATAACGAAGACTCTCTATATCTCGCTTGTTCGTCCGATTTTAGAATACGGCTCATGTGTATGGTGCCCTCAGTACAACATACATCAGGACCGTATTGAATCAGTACAGAAAAACTTTTTATTATTTGCCCTACGGGGCCTCAACTGGGATGCAACTGTGAGACTGCCATCCTACCGTAGTAGACTTCTCTTAATAAATCTTCCATCCTTAGTTAGTCGTAGAAAAATGCTTGGTGTAATTTTTATGCACAACTTGATCAAGGGGGATATAGACAGCCCTGACTTGCTGAGCCGCATAAACTTTACGATTCCCATTAGACCCACTAGAAACTTTATTCCTTTGTTCCTTCCACTATGTAGATCGAATTATGCCTCACACGAACCCTTTAGGGTTTTATGCTCGGATTATAATTCCCTCTACCACATTATATCCTCAACTAACTCCCTTCCTCTTCTTAAATCTCTTATACTAGCCTACCTCTCCCGTAGTTAGTTTCATTTTAGTTTTGTCTTGTCTCTGATTTTGGTAATTTCTGCTTGCTTAGCTTAGTCTAGTTATGATTAGATCTAATTTTCCTCGAATATTAGCCTAACATCTATCTTTCCTGCATGCTCGCGACCGGTTCGGTTAATCGAGCCGCGCGTCATGCGGCAGCGCCCCTCGGTCGGTTGGGCGGGAGGAGGGCTGCGTTCTGCTAGGTTCCGCGCGTAACAGGCTTTGGCTTGGTGTCGCATGGGCCACTTGATGGTGCAGTCATTGCATATCAACGTCCAGAAAAAAAAAAAAAAAAAAAAAAAAAAAAGGCGAGGGACACAAATGCATTCGAATCAATTGAACAATCCACGCCAAACAGTTGAAAAGTTTGTTCAATTGCCCCATTCTCCATCATTAATTTGGGGGGAAAACCAATAAAAGCGCAATTCAATAAATAAAATAAAATCAAGCTGACAAAACAATGCAAAACGAAATATGCAGAGCGAAAATAAAGTGAAACAACAAATTCGACATACATTTGACACGAGGCAGACCTGATGCCGAAATTGTTTAATCTAAATTCATAACGTGACACGGCCAGTGGCGCCTACACTGGACAACACACGCTGGGCACAGATTTGGCTGACATTTTGCGTGAATAAATGAGCCAGGGAACTGGGAAGGGGGAACTCCGGTTGCTCTCCGGTTGAGTGTTGAATGCGGGCCACTAAGTGGCGTGGCAAATAAAATGATTTAAATATTCAAAACAGTAGCAAATGTTGTACGCATAATAAAAGAGCACCGCAGAAAGTTGAAATTCTTTTTACGGCCCGACCCGACCTCCGACCCGTCCCGACCTCCAACCCGACTCTAATCCACTTTTTTCTGACAATTTTTTGGCCCACCGCAGGCACAAAATAAATGAAATCATGAAATAATAAACTAAATTAGGTGCGAACTGTTGGCCACTCCGCACGGTCCCCTCACTCTCCACCAAATTGTAGTTTATTCTTTTTTTGTACATATTTTTTATTCATGCCACTAAAACAATTTCGGTTGTGGGCAAAGGACAAGCGCAGTAAAGGAAATTTTAATTCCAGAAAACTGTCAAAAACATTTAATTGTCGCTGCTGTTGCCAGGTCCCATTGAGGAGTGCACGAGCTCGTTAGAGGGTTTCCAGCAAACGTAATTTAATAATTAAATATCAGAACTGAAAATGACTGAAACTGACAGAAGTCGTCAGAGTCTCTGACAAGGTGGGTGGCACTGCCACAGAACTATGGTCTATGTACACATATGTACTCCCTGCTTAATACTTAGATACGATGACACTGAGTGTGGTTGTAGTGCTGACAAATGCAAGAGACGAGGCTTCTATACCCTGGAACACCCAGTGGCACCACCCACAATCATATTAAATTGCCTCCAAAACATAAAGCTAAACTCTATGGCTAGTGTGAACGAATCAAATATAATTCCCATAGCACTTAGGGTATCGGAATAGGCACAGATAATACCCTCCGCAGGGATATTGGATACAATTATTGTGGCATTTGTAGGGCAAACTCTTGAGGCTCGTACACAAGTTTGAGCATGTTGTTCGGCACACACAGAAAAGTTTCATAATAATTTGCGCAACAAATTTGAAATTGTAATGCCGACTCATTAGAAAGTTTCTCATTCGAATTTGTGGTGGCTTCGCTTCCTCTCCGCTCTCTCTCTGTCTGATTTGTCTGCTTATTCCTTGTTTTTCTCTCTTCTTTAGTATTTGTTGTTTGTATTTTTTGCTATCATTATTATATTTCCACTCTCTCACTCTATAAAATGGCCTACAATATGGAAATTGCAAAGAACGAGACCATGGCAGTAGGCTACACATATTTCGCCTTCGCTCTCTAGCCAGCGTCTGGCTATCTCTTTCTCAGCTGACTATCTATCTCTGTTTGTGCACAAGTTCTGAAACTGTGCCAGGATGCTCTACAGTAATCTGGTTTATCAGTTTGCCAAAGTTTCCACATAACGCACGGCCTGCATATGAATGGGCCGAGTGCATCTTAAACTTTCAACTGAAACCTTGAATTATTCTTACGGCCATGCCACATACGACATGGCCAACTTTTTAGGCCCACCCAAGCGCATACTTTAGCAGCTGAATTTGATTGAAGTTAAAGGCGAGCTTTAATGGACTTTTGATCTATTTTGTATCTAAATTTGAAAGCGTGCTAATGAGTAGATGGTGGAACACACATATTTCTAGTAGCTGTTGGCAAATGTAGGAAAACTTCACAGCATCAGAGACTTGTTTATATTCGACTTGCATTGGTAGCAGATTGCTTCTATTAATTTCGAATCGATTCATTAAGATTTCAGAATGTTCGACTTTTGTTCAAGTAATCGGAGTGCCCGATGCGACTGGTGTAGGGCATTGGCATCGTGCTCATTGTTTTCCTTTGCTCTAGGATTATTGTCAAATTATGCATATGCAAGTTTTCGATATGTATTTGTCGTAATACAAAATGTGCTCGTTTGTTTGCCGGCAGGCTTGGCTTTGGCCTTGAAAATGGGTTTCCTATTTGCAATGTAGATTCCCGCTGGCATGGCTTATGTGCGCTTAATGTGAATTAATACGAGTAATACGAGAATTCGGCAGGCAAAGTGTTTGCTGTTTGAGTTTATGCCAGCGAAATCCATAGCCAGCAAATGCCGAGCGTGCGGCAATCTGCCCATTTTCTAGTTAATAAAATTCTAATTAGCTGAAATTGCATCAAAGCTGCAGGGATGCATTCATGTGTGCTTTGCATGTGGGATTTTATTTACAGAGCAGCTCATTAGCATTTTTCGTACTACTACTCGCTGCTTGTTGATTTTCGGTGGCTGACTCTCCACTTGCTCTGGCTGCTGTGATCTGTGGATCTCGGGGAGCGATGGGTGCAGCAGGCAACTTGCCGTGGCCTACCATCATGAAAGTTCAAATAAACAAAATGTTATTGCAAAAGGAAGCGGCCCGCAATGCAGTGCCAGGCGGCACAAAGATGTGAAGTAGAGCAGTTGGCATACAAAAAATTAACAACTTTTTTGCTGCGCCAGTTGAGCGGAGCGAAGGACAGAGGGAGACAGAGCAAGGGCATAGTTTTAATATAAATTTGCATGTAAGATTAACGATGGTAGCGCAGGATTCTCGCGGGAACTTCATCTTGTGAGTCGCGTCTCTTTCTGCTCTTTTCTGCTCTGCCACAACACAACATCTCGCCGTCTCGCTCATCTTAATTGTGTTCTTGAACTTGGCAGCGCGTCTTGTGTGTGTTGGGCCGTTGTTTACGGCATAACCAACCCGCTTATTACGGCATTGAGTTGCTCAAAATGGCAGCTCCACATGCGACAACTCATGAATAATGCAATTATTGTTGCAGGTGCCGTGATGTTGCAGCAGCAGCGGCAGAAGCAGCAGCAGCACGAGGAAGGCAGACAGCAGCAGTTGAAGTGGCAGCCAGCTGTAGCACTTGCTGCTTAATTAACTATTAATGTGTTTGTGTTTGTGTGTGTGTGTGTGTAAGTGTAGTGTGTGTGTGCATGTGTGAGAGTGGGAGCCTGGCTTTGACAAATGGCCACGTCACGGGTCCCCTTGCCAACTCCATTCGGGCTCTGGTTTGAGCTCCATGAGAAATGGCAAATTCATTTACGCGGCGCTGCATTTCCCACTCGCCACTAAACGGAAAATGCAAAATGAAAGGGTGTTCAGAAGAGAGAAATGGAGAGAGAAAGAGAACCGAAGTGAGGAAGTGGCCGTGCTGGGGCATGTACGTGAGGCAACAGCAGCTCTAACAAGTGACGGGCGAACCAGCACCTCTGTACCCCTGAAAGTGTAGCACCGAAAAACGAAGAGGAAATGCCTGCAAAATTGCATTTTGAGTGCAAATATTAATTTCAGATGCCGCCACAGCAACTCGCAGCACAAAGGCTGAGGCAACACCACGAGCAGCACCTCCGTTCGTCCATCCGTCCACACATTTCCGAAACGTTTTCGCCCATCTCCTGCTGTTTGTGCTGTGTAATTTTGAAAACGTGGCCAACATTTGCTAAAATGCATTCCACAGTGACAAATGCATTGCATATCCTGCAGGCAGAGCGTCCACCGAGTACCGAGCACACCAAACACCAAGCACTGAGTACCAGGATCCTGCTCCGTCATACGGCACTTAGCGTAATGGAGCAGCTCTGTTGCTGATGCTAAGGCTGAGCCTGAGCCTCGGACATTTAGGGGCTGAAGTGGGTGTCGGTGCATCCCTGCGGGTGTGGCACGCATCTGCATCTCCAGCATATACGAATTAAAATGAAATGCTCCGCAGCACAAGTCAAAAGCAAAAGCTTGACCAAAGCAGCAGAAATGGGCACAAGGACAACCTGGAGAGACAAATAGATGCCAAACGAGATATCTGAGCCAAGATCACGCGAGGAAAGGAGCAGGATACGTGGAGTCTCTGCTACAAACTCCCAGTGGCTCTGTGGCTTAATGCCATTCAGATCTGCAATCCAATTCCACTCAGATGTGGAACTGTTTCCCGTTGATGTCATCAACAATCCAGATTTCATTAGCTGAAACTTGTCGTTGTGGTGCATGCAACCTGCACGCGTTTGGCCCATCTGGCAGCATCTTGGCTGGATTCAATTAAAGTTGACTTAAACGGCTCACAGATACACACACACACCCACACCCACACATGGGACTCCCACTCTCCAGGGCAGAGGCAAAGTGTCGCTGGGCATGCTGCAAATTGCATGTTAGTCGCCTTGCCACAGATTTCCCACCCCAGGACACACAGGACAAGGGACAAAACATTTTCACTTTCCAGCTAGCTCGGTGTTGCGCATACGCAATGTATGCCAGATGTTGCAACAACAGTCGAAGAAGGGCGGAGCGCTACACGCTGCACGCTGCACTCGTTAGACGTTGACACAAAATGTTATTTCACTTCAATTAAATGGATGCACAGGGGTCGACCCTTTCCCGCTGCAAAGTGGGAGCGAGGCGTGGGGCGCACTATTATGAGAACTTTGTGTAAAAGGATATAGTCGTGGCTTACACACATCACACACACTCGCACGTGTAACTAAGAGTGTGTCGTCTGCGTGTATTGTCAGTCAATTTGGAATATTTGGGCACCGCGAAACTTTCTTAACGCTTTGCCGCTTGTTGCTGTGTGTTTATTTTAAGAGAAAGAGAGCGAAGCGACAGAAGTAGCAGATGGAGGGTTGGATGGTCGGTGTGGATGGTTGGATTTACCCATCAGCCTTCCGTTTGTAATTACGTAACCACGGCAAAGTCGCTCGCTGTCTGTGGAAAAGGCAACGGCTTCCCAGCATGCGCTTTCAATTTCCGCATTCCGAAAATTGTTTGCCAAAATCAAATTCAAATTACAAACCGATTTCGGCTCCTGTTCCTGGCAGCTCTTTTCCATCTCCGTCTAGTCGCGCTCCCCCTCTTTCCCGGCCTCTTTCTATGGCTGAACCTGCATCGGGTTTTCTTCTGGCCCAGACATCCGGTGGATGTGCTTGTCTCAGCCTATCCGCTGCAAGTGGCTGGAAATCTGCCTTAAATTACACATCACCAAATGCGTATCCGAAAACTGTGCTGGAATATTTAACAGTCCGCCTCCATCGCATTAGCGTCGCTGACTTGTCGCTTTGTCGACTCTGATCGCATTTTGTGCCAAACTCGCATGACAGACTGCATCGACAATTTAGCTCGCCATGGGTCTGGGGTGGGGGCTTTGGGCTTTGCACTGCAAGCGGGGCCTAATGCCCAGATTTGTGGCACCATATGTGCCAGAGATAGAATGCAATCGGCAGCTCTCTCTCTTCACGGGGTAAATATTAAACAGCACACAGCGAAAAAGAAGGGCAAGATCCGATAGGCAAGATTGAGGCACATTCAATTGATCATTTCGATTGTAAGGCTTGGCCTTGAGCTCCATTTACTTCAAGTTCTTATTCTGCTCCTTATTGCATGGCAATTTTAGTTCTCAGTGTATTTTATGTGGATTCTCGTTCTCCATCCGGAAGAGCTGTTGATGTTTGGCATTTTGCGCTTCACTTCTTTTTGGACGTGGGCGGTGGAGTCTCTGTCCCCTCTGGGGTGTTTGGTTTATGGCCGGGCATTTGGTTCGGTTTTGTGTGCGGCGGGGCTGGGGCTTGACCACCGCAAAGCCTTTTGATTTTTACTCTACGTGTGTGATCCAATGTGTGCGTGTGTGAGATTTCAATTGATTTGCTGGTGGGTGTTATCCAATTTGCAAATCATAATGCGGAATGGCAGTCGCAGGGCTGTGGCACGGATCATTATGGGGTCATCAGATGTGTGAATGTTTGATGGAATGTTTTCAGTCGGTGGCCATTAAAGCCTTTCGTTTAAGTTGGCTGGGGCTAAGAGTGGCCGGCCTTAACCTTTGCACTTTCGTTGGCAGCTGGCACAAAATGCTTGTAATTTGCTTGTTTCTCGGCACTTGAATTAGATGGGCACACAAATGCAGCTGGGCAGCTGTGCAGCTGCGAATTATACCCAAGCAATCGCTGGGCATGTATGGCAGAATGTCAGCCTACGAATTGAACTTATAAGAGCTGCTGCAGAACCACTACAAGGTCTCGAAGTGTATGCAATCGCTGGCAAATAGTGGGTGTCTTGCAGTCGGTATGTTGCATTTTTTCGCGTATGTTTTTTGAGATGGTTCTCCTCTGTCCCCATGTCCTTGCAGCTGCCACACTTGTCAAGTCGTTTGCTTGGACTGTGCAAACAAAATGAACGAGGAGCCTGGCAAACGAGGAAGACTAGTGAATGCATTAATGGGGATGCTCCGCCTTCGTCTCCTCCAGATGCTGCTGCTGCTGCTCCTCCTCCTTTCGCATCTCTTCATATAAATGTGTGCGTGTTTGGGTTGGTGTGTGTTTGCCGCTCTTGACATTGCCCTGGGTGCAAGGGGGCTTTAGTGTTTATGCCGTGACATGGGGAATCCTTCAACCTGAAGGGTTCTCGCTGTCGCTGTCGTCGTCTTTGATTGCGCGCCTCTCTCTTGGCCAGGCCCCAGCCAACCGTCTTGGGCTCGTTAAGTGCCGCCTCCTTATGGCATTTCATGCTATTTTAGATGCATTTGAATAAATAAACAGCCATAAGCCAGCGGCAGCCATAAAATGCTTATGACGTGTGCAAATGTTTGTGTCTGGCCTCATTAGGAATTGAAGTTGGGAAAGCACATGGCCGATGGAGATGCCGGGCTGGGGAGCGGCACAATGCAACTACATTAGTCGGTTAATGCATTTTTAATTCACAATCCAACATCATCGTCGCACCGCACCGCCCGCAGCTGTTAAAATGGAAGTGAAATTGCCTTAATTGAGTGGATTTGCATTCGAAATCTGACACAAACAAAGCCCAAAGAATCCCCAAGTCGATTGCCACAAGGTGTTTAACAAGTCGAATGCCCTTTTCGTATCCATAGAGATAGAGTTAGAGAGAGAGCGAGAGAGTGAGAGTGAATTTTAATTGATTGCCCATCAATTATGTACACGGCAAGTGTTTTCTGGGAGGGCAAAGGCTTAAGCATACGTGTGGTATGCGTGATATTTCACTGTGCCTTTGATTCACTTCCTGGAAATCTGCGTAAATGCTTGAATGCCCCAGTGGCAGAACTATAATATTTGCATATGAATTGGCTTTAGCTCTCCATGCGCTGCCGTCCCCATATATTTCTCTCAATTTCTCTCTGTTTGACTGTCAAATGCTGAGCAAACATGGCAAGGACTCTCATCTGACAAGGAAACAAGTGGCAGGCCCACCACTCGACTCTAGCTTTGACACATTGAGTGGAAGCTATGCAAATAAATAAATGTAGATTGACTTGACAGGCAGAATATTTACATACGAGCTAGCTGTACAAGGGGAAAGCCAGAGTGGGGTGAAGGCAAACACACAAAACTAATTAATGGAAATATGCCCATCTCATTGACAAATGCCAGAGTCGGAGATACGACTGCACATGTATCACTTTGGACTCTGACTCTGACTGTGACTGTGAATGTGACTCTGCCGCTGCTCTGCCGGTCCGCTGAGTCGCATAATTATAATGAATCCTTTTTGACAGCTAACTTAACCCTAATTTGTGCCAACTCGCATTAGCTCTGGCTGTAAACACACCAAGTCGTTGTCTTCCATTGTGCACCTCATGCAGGTGCGAATGCTAAAACTCGGAATGTCTGCGCCTGCTAATTAAGCTCCAAAATGGAAGCAAAAACGCGACTATTCCTGCATTGTTGCTGCAACTTTTGTGCATAAACTGAAGCAGATGGCGACTGCTCCTCCTCCTCCTGCCACTACCTTAACCTCAGCCACTGACTCTGCTGCTCTGCCTCAACTTTTGAATACCAGCCTCACACACACACACTCACTGACACTCGCCTCCCGATGCGGGCAAACTCTCGCGCGGTGCAAAAGCTTCAGCCCTGACCACATTTTAATTGGGCTAAGCACACGCCATGTGCTCCGTCCTGGCCATGTGTGACATGCTATTAGTGAAACTTTTAAATGAGTTAGTTAAGTAAAGCGGGTTACGTTATTATGCGTTTTCGGCTCGGACATTACAAAAGCTTGTCCTCTCCCGCCCCTCAGTTTTGTTTGCGCCAAGGTACGAGTACGAGTACCAAGAGTGCTATGCTTTTTATTAGATGTTTGCAATGCAAGTACAAGTTTATATCAAAGTGTATGCAAAACTTCGACACTTTCCTGTAGCTTAGCAAAGGATTGCACTTGTCGGCAGGATGTTGGGTCTCATGATGCAAACTGATGGAATAGTTTCTCAATCTGCTGGGGATTGCTGCTTCGTATTATTGTTAGCATTTATACATAATTATCTTTTAATTAATTTAATTTTAATTTAGAAGCAAAATAAAACAAGCAGCTAACAGAGTTTTCTCCAATATTTAATTGCATCTAATTTTACGTAGAAACGTTTAAACATGTTGTTACTAATTAGATTGTAACTATGTGTCTCTTTATCCACAACAAAGATTAGTTGCAAAAATCAGTTTCAACCAGAAAAACATTTTTTGTTTGTTTGTTTGTTTTTCTTTTGTCCGAACCCTGATGGAATCTATTTAGTTTCTTTTCTATGTCGTTTTGTTGGGCAGAACGGCTAAATGCCAAATTTAATGCAACATTTTCTATGGCTTTGCCCTGCGCTATTGTGTTTTATTGGGCCAAAGATTATTCCGGTAATTATTTGGGCTAAGTGGGCGCAATCAATTTTCAATTAGTCGCATGCAATACGACTCGTAATTTTGTATACATTTCTTGGCACAAAAAAAAAGGAGGAGGCTGTCATTGGTAATTATTGCAAATTATATGGCGCTCGTATCGGCTTATGTATGGGTTTTGCTTGCAGTAATGCCAATCGAAAGTACTTGAAAGAAACAAAGGAATAAAGGAATTCAGGATTCCAGGAGTCCAGGAGCAACAGAGGGGAGAGAGAGATCGAGAAAATATTATTCAATTACGAGCCATGTCTCAGCGGACAATGGTTACGACGGACATAACGATGGGCCGCCTTCCCATAAATATCGCACGGCTCCCTTTCAGCCATGCCGTAAATTGAAGTAATAACCATCATGTGGCCTGTGGCACTGTGGGCGGCATAATAGTTGCTGTCTTTATGTGAATGTTTCAGCATTGATTTCGAAATTAAACGGAAATACGAGCATGTACAAAACTGTGGGACACGTAATGGAATTCCTTCTGAGGCCGCTCTTTTCTCGTTACCTTTTTTCTTCGCCTGTTGGGCATTCCCGATCGATCTGTTTGACTTGCACGCTGGCTTACCGTCACTTTTTGAGCTGCTCGCTTGAAAAATCAATGGACAGTTTAGTTCCCCTTGAGCCCCCGCACAATTAGCAAAAGAGCCGGCCCTGGCCCTGGCCCTGGCCCTTGGGGGCTGCCACCTGGGCATGGCCTGCATTGATAAAGTGTCCCACCCAGACGGTTTCCGTCCGGAAATTTGCATAAAATTCAAATAAAATAAAACGACAAGCCTTATAATCATTAGCCAGCATCCATGTCGGCTCTCCTGGGTGCAATGTGTGCCTGCTGCTGGACAGTGGGCGCAAGAAGCCTGCAACAGGGAGCGTCCCCTCCCCGCCCATCCACCAGCGAGCTGACTTATTTATGGAGTTTCCATGCTAACGAGGCGCAGCCAGTAAATTAATTTAGACCATGAAAAATATACACATATACATAACATACTTTTCGTCTATTTACAGTGCGTTACATAATTGTAGGTCCATCTGGAGTGAGTTATCGTTCCCCGCCCCCCCTAGAACCCGATCCAATCCTGCAGCGCCACCTTCTGCTGCTCAATGTGTTCGCCCATCTTCTGGGTCATGGCAAACTGGATGAGAATGAGCAGATAGTTGACCAGAATCGAGACAAACTGGAAGCAGAAGCAAGCGAAATTGGATGGTGATTCCGGAAGGACAATCCAAGCGATACCCACCAGAGTCAAGACCGTTCGATTGAGGAGAATGTCCAAGCCGATGGTGAATTGCTGGCGGGACTGCAGACGCCAGCTCATTAGAGAGTTAACCAGCTGCCGCATGGCGGGACTGCTGGGGTACCAGTTGTCCAGGTGCTCGATGAGGCGCAGGCACCGCCGGGCCTCGAGCACCGTGCGCTCGCAGTAGAAGGGTGCGATGAGCAGCTTGTAGAGAGGAGCGGCCATGCAGAGGGCCACGTAGCCGAGCAGAACGCGGCTGCCTTTGTGCTGCTCCAGCTTCAGCTTCCGGTCCGTTTCGTTGTGTTCGAGACCGCCCTCCATGTTGGCCACGCCCATGCCGAAGATGATGTAGAGCTCGCTGGTGCTGATGGCCAGATCGTGGGCCATCGACATCCACAGAACGAAGGCGAACACCCCATTGATCTCCGGTATGAGCTGATGGAGCTCCTGGACCATGGCCACGGCCTGTCGGATGCGCTGCTCCCTGAGCTGCCGCTGCGGGAATCGCCACTCGAGGAACCTTGGACAGAGGAGCTTCTGCAGCAGCCGGAAGCGGATGGAGAGCATCTCGACGAGACTCATGTGCACGTAGCCGGTGAAGTGGGGTCCGCCCGTCACGAAGACGTAGCAGTAGGCGGACAGCAGGAACAATGTGCGCTTGCCGCTGGCCATCTGGATCACGGCGCTTGTGATGGCCCCCAGGTAGAGCACGGTGACCGACACCAGCACCACAATGTTCTTCCTGAGCAGCTTCCGGTAGTTGAGATTGGCCCCGAAGTCCCGCATCAGAAGCGTATCCATCGCGGAGAGGCGCACATAGATGCCCTGGTGGCGGCGGGCGGCTGCCTGCAGGGACACCACCGCCACCATAAACACCAGCGTGGACATGACCACCTCCAGGGCCGCAATGCTCAGCACCATCGTATCGGCAGCCGCCATCCGCCTGCGGATCTCCTCGCTCCCCAACAGTGCGCTCAGCGAGACGAACAGCATGAGGACCGTCAGCCCTGCCAAGCCCAGCGAATAGATCCTTCTCCAGCGGGTAATAGCGAACCCGGAGCCCCGTCCACTGAACCCATTGCAGCACATCACGAACTGCAGGCCGCAGATGAAGCTGGCGCAGTCATAGAGGGTCTCTGGCTCCCGGAAAAAGTACAGCACCGCCATTGAACGGAAGAAACCGAACTGAAGTTGTTATCCTTGCTGGCAGTTCTATTGTTGATATTAACGCGTCTAATTGTTGCCAGCGAGAGCAATTAAGTAATTGCTTTGATTTATTTGTTTGATACCATTTTAACATGAACATTCATAAAATACTTATGTATAATGAAATGAATGTATCTTCCATATCCATATCTCATGCCTTTCCAGAAATTAGGAATAGCCTCAGGGCTCAGCTTCGAAGGGAAGCAAAGAATCTCTGGGCCAAGTTGAAGTCCGAATTTTGCAGCTTAATTACATTGTACAAAGAAAAACACACATATATTTATGTTTCATTTATGCGTATTAAATGCAAGAATAAATGGAATTAAATAGAATTCATTTTTGATTTGAATCCAAACATTAAAACACTTTGAAATCAAATTATCATATTAAATGATTGGAAATATGTTCCATTAAATTATGAAAATAAATTAAATAGCAAATTGATTTATTTGAAGTAGTTACATATACTATTTCCACTCTTTGAGCAAATAAATAGCCTTACATTTCCTAAGTCCAAGCGTAAATATTAATATTTGCATCAAGAAATGTTTTGCGAGTATCCAATTAAATTCCCAAAAATTGCCTAAAAGTAATTGTAGACTGAAAATATCTCGAAAAGTGACATTGAACTTTAATTTGTGGCTGCCACTTGCAATATTTTCTGCACTTTGCAATAAATGAAAATATATTTGACTATATTTCAGCAACTAACGACAAAGAGAGAGAAAATAAATTCAGAATAAAAGCCGGTATCCATGGGGATTTTGGCAAGGCGGCGTAAAAGTACCTGGTGACAGGCCTCAAAAGCGTTTGATCGGCTTCAGCCCAGAGTTTATGGAATGATTTACTACTGGTGGTGGGAGGGAGGTTGTCGGCTTTAATTAATAAAACTTGATTAACGGAAATTTTATGATTGTCCAAATGGCAACGGGAGGCAATCAATCATTGCCTCCGCCCGTTCAACCGTTCGTCCGCTCCTGTCCTCCCATCGCTCCTGTTCATTATTTTGCATTAAGTATTTATGAAATTCCCCAAAAGAACCGTCACCAAAGGACAACTGGGAAGAGAAAAAGTGTAAAATTAATTAGGCCCACGACGGCTGAACCCGGTCGAACTGGCGGTCGGGCCGTCAAATGGTTGCAAATGACAACAGAAAGAGTCCGAGGCAGAGCCAGTTAATAAATTGTTTGCTGCACATTTGTGGTTCAATGCACATGGAAATTTAAATGAAAAGCGGACACATTAATTATTCGCAACTGTTGATTTTCTGGCTGATTAACCTCTGGAAGCTTAGTTGCGAAACAAACGCCATAAATAAAATCTAAGTACTAACAAATGCCATTGACTGTTGGGAATACCCTGCCACAATGTAATGGGTAATGGCTTCATTTGTGGCTTAATTCTATTTGTTTCCGATCATCCAGGACAGGGACTCTCCATGCCCAGGCATAGGGCAGTGGCAATTAATTTGAATGCATATTTAATTTATTACCATTTATCGTTTTCCGCATCACTGCATTTCGGGCAACATATGCACCACAGTCTCGCTTCAAATACTGACCCCAGCCAAGTACAATCGATCGATTCTAGCAAGGGCTTTGGCCAGATAACTTTTCCATCCACTTTCAAAGCTATATCCTGGTTTACACCACACACTGCTTTGACAGCTGGCTAACTGACTGATGGACCGACTGATTGACTGGCCAACATGCTCAAAAGCACAGCAAGACATAAACACAAAAAAGAAAATCCAAGCTCCTCTTCTCGGCCCAGATGGATTCAATTAGCGCTAATTTAAAATGCCAACACACATACAGAAGTGGGTAGAGCGGCTGCCAGGCATAACAGAAAAAGGCGAATTTCCCAGCCAATTTTCCACATGACCCCCGTCAAAACACGCTTGTCAGCGGTTCAAGTCCTGACAATTGAAGGGAAAACAACTTCTAGCTGTCGTCCAAACAAGCTTTGATTGGGGACAATAACTGAATCATATCGAATGGCAAAAGGTCGAAGTTGAACACATCAAGCAAAAACACTAAAAATAAATGTATATTTATTCGAATGTTGTTCATTCTACTTTTAAGAGTATTTGCACTCCTTTCGGGGTTCAAAACATCACGAAAAGGAGACCTGCTGCAGGCGGCGAAACGGAAACCCATTTGCAGAGCATAGCAGGAGTGCGTGTGCTCTTAATGCCACACACAATTAAATTAAATAACACCATAATTAATTACCGGCCACACAAACACTCTAACACTCGCACGAGACTTGATTTGCTAGCCCAAAGGAAGGTGCTAATGTCCAGTCGCATACATTATGGATGCGATGCGATTCGGTGGGCGGAAGTGCGTCAGCGTGAGGGAAATAAAGAATGATTTATGGCGCTAAGCCAACTAAAGTTCCGCACAGTTTTGTTTCGTTCTACGCATGTTCTTGTTCTCACAATTAGACATTAACCCCCCATGCCGGGGAGTTACAGTTTCCCAGTTCCAGGCACATAAATCGCATCGTAAATAAAAACGCTACCATCACAATGGAGCCATCAACTTTTGATGCAACTTATAACCATATTTGGCCGTAAGCGCACTAATGGGCCGGCATTGATTGGATATATCGAATACACTTAAGAGGCGGCGACACATCAACTGCCCGAATGTCTGCCCATCAAAGCAAAGTGTCATCACTGGAGTGTCTGTGGCAGCAAAAGCAACAGCGACTACGGATGCGGCAGGGGCAATGTCTCGTAATGCACAAAAGGCGTTTAATGTTAACGAGCAAATGGTCCTCAAGTAACTGCACTCCTTTTCGTTGCCCTTTATAAATTGTGTTATCCATAAAGTTGATAAGTGTATATACATATACATTGATATATATATATATATACTGGTAGTTATATGTTCAAATACACTCGCGCAAAAGGCGCGAAAAACTTCCAGCAGAATTGAACAAAATCGTTTAAATGGAGAAAATATTTGTAGAATTTATTATAATTTTATTTATCACAGGGCAATCTGATTAATCGGACCCTTTCCCTGAGTGTACACTTGAGGTTTATCATCGCGGCTGCTTTATCTCGCGCAGCTGCTGAAATATGCCCACGTCCGCCGCTGCTGCTGGTGCCAGCGAGGGGGCTTTGGTGCTCCGTGCCTCGTGCTATCTGGCTGACCCTGCTATCGCCGCATCTTTCCGGCCACACTGCTGCTGCTGCATGTTCTGCTATTTGGCTGCTGTTCCCGCTGCTGTTGCACAGCATAAAATCCACTCAGCCATGCCACATAAAACCCGCAAAAAAGGCGATGAAATTATGGTGCCTGCTCATTGTGTTGGTGGAGGTGTAGGAGCATGGCGAACAAGGAACCACGAACATTGGCCCAAAGCTGCACAGATGCCCTGCATTCCACAGCGGATGCGATGCAGTTCCAGGGGGAACTGTACGAGACATGTCTATACAGATGTCCATTAAACCCTAATTCCTATCCTGATGTACCCCCCCACTGATGGCATGGTGAAAGAGAAGCCATGGAGATCTGCACCCAACAGAAGCTGGTGGTAAGTGAGGCGAGAGTAGAGCTGCAAAAGTCAAGTCATTCCACACGATGGGCATATTTTTGGTGCTCCATCCTGGGCGCTGGGAGCTATTGCAGACATTCCCGACAATGTCAGAACTGATTAACGAGCTGCAAATGATTTTATGCGCATCGCCCGCTGCCACAGCGTAAATCACAAACAATTGCAAGGCAAGGCGCTTCATAATGATGCTAATGATTATGTTGATGGGGCATTGTTCGCGTGCGCAGACAGCTCGGCATTCATTTCACTTGTTGCCTCTGTTGCAGCTGTTGCACAAATGTTTGACACTTAAGTGTGCGCAAAGAAATGAGAGAAGAAAATAAGAGCGAGAAAACGGATAATGGGAATGGGAGGATAGTTCCCAATCCCACGAGGAAGCCAAAAACTTCCCAGCCAATTGGCAGATGTCAGCTTTAAGCCATTTTAAAAAGCAAATGTCTGACAAAGCTGCAAGTAAAACTTTTTATGCGCCACTTTGCTTGGCCATTCACAACTTGTACGTGGCAAATAAAGCTGCAGCCGGGGACTACTGCTGTCGCCTTCAAGGAGTACACGTACACCCTCTGCACACACCCACACAATATTCCCGGCTCTGGTTTGCTCTTAAGTATGCAGTTGCAAGCCATAAAATCAGTTTAAGACTGCCGCCCTAGACACCGATTATCTGGGAAGCATCAGATTAGATACATTAGATCATTCCTTTGCCTTCTATGCTTCCGCCCGATTCAGTGGCTTGATCAATGCCGATTGAATCAGAAACCCTGACCGATGCAGCTCATAAGCTGATGGACAGAAAGCTGAACAGAATTGATGGATGAACGGGCACACAAACGCGAGTACTTGATAGGTCGAAACTAGAGAATGGAGGACCAGAATGGACCACTGATGGACATCTGTTTAAGCGTGTGCCTAATTTGCAAACTGACAGAGGAATACTCGTAGGGGAAGAGACGGAAATGATGATGGACAGATGGATGGACTGACTAGGACTCAAACACTGGCAGACGGCATCCCGTATGGAAAGCATTCGACTGATACTCGTACTTCGTTTGCTATTGTGCTTATGCCATGATACTCGTGCCACCCCAAGGGCATTAACAAAACGAAAAATTCAGAAATGCTAACGAGGAGAAATGTTTTGGCACTGTCGTAGACCAGGTTACATAAGACTCGTGGCCAGGGGACCAACACGTTTGGGTTCACCTTGTGACATGGTTCGATTTGCAGGTCAGCTTCCCCCTGAGAATATTTGTTTGTGTTGTCTTGTTTGCAGCTTCCAGCTGAATCTGTGAGAGAAATGAATATCTCGGAGACCCCACTGAGCAAAGTTTGCTTTCGCCTTCAGCGCTGCTCATTTGCCAGGTTTCCATATTCATATCTGGCAAAGTGAAAGTGCTTGATTAGGAAAAAGAAACATACGAAATGGGCTGTCTATAATGGGAATATATGTGCATATGCCTGTGATGAGTAATTACCAGCCTCGTCGGTGATTAGTGAATATGCAAATGGATTCTTAAGACTGGACCCGGGCATATAAATCAAAGTGGAGGACAGTCGAGTCACTGATGCCGAAGATGAACACCAGCCACAAGTTGATGTGGCTGCTCTTGCTGCTGCTTGGCCACACATCAGGTTGTGTTAGGACGCGGGTCCTAAGTTCAGCAAGTCCATCAACTAATGGGTTTCCCTTTTCTTTTTTTTTGATAGCGCGGCATCTGACACTTCGGCCCCTGAGTCGCGCTGAGGTCCACGAATTGGAGAGCTCTCTACCCCTGGGACGATCTGTGCCCAGTGGCTTTGCTGCCTTGACAGGCTTTGCCCTAGGCCTGGGAAAGGCCCTGACCGGCGTCTTTATATACGACGTAATCACAGCCAACGTAACCGACATCGAAGAGAGCGAAAGTTCAGCCAGCGAGAGCGCAGTTAGAGAGATCTGCTTTGACACGGGAAGATTTGGGAACGACTTCGATGTGGAGGAGGGAACATCTTTCAAGAGTTCTAATGCCATGACCACCTGTATTGTTTATTATAAAAACCGATGACTGTAATCTGATCAAACTGGTTGGGGAGGCTGCACGCTGTCAGAGGTCAGAGTCTATTGCTTTTGGTATTGGTTGCTTGGTATTTGCATATGCAAAACGATCGGCTGAACTTTCTTTGTCTTCTCTCTGCGGGGCATAAAAGTCGGGCAGAACTTGGCGAATGTTTCAGTTGAGTTTCTGTGCGGCCGAGTGAAAGATCATCGAGAAAATGAAATTGTTTGGGAACTTTGGGGCATTCTGCCTATCCATCATCCTCGTGGCGGGCCTCAGTGCAGGCGTTGAAGGTAAGAGACATCGGCTGAGAGGAAACGGAACCGTTTAATGATCTTGTTTGATCTCTGTAGCTCGTCGGTTGGTGCTGCGTCCGTTGTCGTCGCGAGAGCTGCTCGCTGCTTTGAGGGAGTCTGGTCTGGATGAGAATTCCGAGGCTGGGAGATCGATTTCCTCGGCTGTGGCCGGAATCACAGGATTCGCCCTGGGCATCACCAAGGGCGTGGGTGGCTCTCTACTCTTTGATGTGATCACCTCGAATGCCACCATCCAGTATGTGACCAATCTGCTGAACACCACCTCCTCCTCAACGACGGCCAGCAGTGGCACCGCCCAGGAGATATGCTTCAACAGCCGCAGTGTCGATGGAGAGGCCATCAGTGGTCGGAGCCGCAGCAACAACAGAGTTTCCAGTGATGATTTAATCTATAGCGATGAAATTAGCTCAGAGCCGTCCGGCGAGGAGCGACAGCTGGGCACTGGAACTGGGTCATCCGGGGGCGTCACCTGCATTGTCCTCAACTCTGGAGTCAGGCGGCGCCGTCAGCTTGTGGTGCGACCTGGGGCGACCACAAACAGCCGCAACAACCGCAACCTCAACCGAGCCCGACGCCAGTCGAAGCGGCGCGTCGACCAAAGGGTTCGCTGAACCCACTCTTAGGACTTAGTCGACCCCTAACCTACTTTAAGCTATCACTTATTTATTGATTTCGATTAGTTTATTAAATTTTAATTGTTCCGCACGGGGGCTCTGTGTTATAAATGGTCGGATGACACGGGCAAATTCTGCATTGACATATTTTATGATTTGCTGACATGCACTCTGACGACGGGTTACACTGGACGAAAAAGCGAGTGTACCTTAAGGTAGTAACACAATCTGACTTCTCAATAAAAAATAAAATCTCCATCGATATTTAGTTGTAGTTATCCCTTGACTTGGAATATGTGAAGGGCAGTTTCTGTTTGCTCTTTCTTTGTCTCAGTGCAGGGAATGTGCCTGGGCGTGGGCTTTTAGATTTCTCTTTCAATGCATATGTGCCCACACACTCACACATAGACTGACTGACATTTGCAGCGTCACGCACATCGAAGTGCCAGAATGGTTATTAATACAAAAAGCCACGCACGAAGCATGCCAAACACACACACACACAGGAAAACCATTTACTCAGCCTCTGGATTTCGTTTGATTTTGGGCCTTATGTAAACATTGAAATGTCATTGCCGTCGAGGGCAGTGGCCCGGGCACATAAATCCTCCTTGGCCACAATTTATTAACTTTAGCACAAGCCAATGTCAACGGCTCCCGATGTCTTCCACTCCTCCAGTGCTTGGGGTTTTCGCTTATTGATTTGGATGCGAAATTTATGTGGTTAAAGGACCTCCACCCTGGTCTTTGTCTCACAAACTATTAACGTTGTCCCATCTGAAGCTTCTTCTTCGGCTGCCCTCCAGTTGTCCAAATGCAATGTTTATGTTATTGTCTGAACCGCAGACTTCTCTGGCCATCACTCCGCCTTGGCCTAGACAGGAATTGCATTAGGGATCATTTATTATTTATGTTAATGTCTTGAAAGTTCTGTCAGAGTCGGAGTCGGAAAGAGTGGTTGATGTGATTAAAGTGTGTAGACTATTAGGATGGGATAGATGGAGGGAGAGAAGACGAGGAAATCATCACAGAAAAGAAAACCAAACTCAAATTAACATATCTCTGATTCGGCCAAACTACCGTTTAGACTTTGTACGTATCTGATCCGATTGTTCACAAACTCGTATGGGCCACACACACTGAAAGAAAGTAAGAGATGTTCGAGTTCTGTTGGAAATGTGTAAAAGAGTAAGAAGAGTTGTTACGTACTCCATTCCAAATAATTGTTGTTGATTGATTTAAGGTTGTCCCAACGTGTTCTCAGTGTACCAGCATATGCATATACAGTTTTGGTATGTTCATAGGAGAAAAACTACAATTATTTTGCACTTCACCCATACAGTGGCAGCCTAATGACCAAGGCCGTGACCATGACCCCCTCCCCAGAGGAGCAGTTGCTGTTTGGCCACCCCCCTTTCTATGTTCTAATCCTATTGCTGGTCCCCGCTTCAAACGGCAGGCACTTTCCCCTCTTGGAGCAGAAATTGCGTACTAAATGCGCTAAATTACTAACTAAATGACGCAAGTGCCGCCCCTGGGCATGCCTACAATTTCACAAATGAACGCCCTTTTGCGAGTCGTGGAAGAGCTGTTAGGTTGGGAGCGGCAGGGCAGGGCAGGGCAGGGCAGCCAAAGACAAAGCTAAAGCTAAAGTCAAAGCAAAAGCGAAAGCCAAAAACTGCCGACAGTCGATGACATTTGAGCGATAAGAAAAACTGTTGTTGTGTGGCTGGCTTGCTTGCTTTTGCTCTTCGCCCTCTCTCCCACCCACTATGCGACGGGTAGTGAGGGTGTATGTGGGCAATACAGGGTTGAGGGCAAGTGCTCTCCTGCAGCTGTTTACTCTACTTGCGGTGGTTTGTTCTACGAGTATACCCTTGCAGAGGCTATGAGTTCTAGCAGACGTTTTTGACCCATCAAGGAATACATTTTCAATTCCAAAATGAATGTAAGTGCACACATTTTAATGATGAGCAAAAACTAAAATCTTGTGAATAAAGAAAATCAGTAGCTATTTGGCTTTTAAAGATAATACCAAAGCGGCAATTCAAATGCAAGGGTATCCCAAGCTTCGGTTGCCAATGCTTTCCTTTCATGCTTGTTATTGTAGTTGCTTTTGGTGTTAAGTATGCAGGCGAGGCGTGTGAATTGTGAAGGAAGTGAAATACAAACACAAATACACATAGTAAATGCTGTTTTTGTTCTTGCTTCTCCTGCTCTCCTTCGCTCTCTCTCTCTCTCTCTTACTGTCCTCTTGTCTTTGCAAGCATTTTTACAGTTATTTTTACTACATTGAAAATTGCTTTAAATGTTAATGTTGCTGTTGTCGCTGGGCTGATAATAAAATAAGGCGCTTCCAAAGAATACGGTGCGTGGAAGGTGGGGTATGTGTGTGTGCATAGGTCCCCGAGCACACAAATAATTGAGATGTTTTGCACCCACTCACCCTCTCCTGTGGCCGTAAGTGTCGTCACACACGCAGCCCGCCCATTTACCATTCCCCTCCCTCTTCAAACCAACGGAACAGAGTCAGCTGTAAAGAGAGCGCGCACTCGTGTTAAATTATGCGGGTTTGATTTTTATTGCAGTGCCGCTCATTTCTTTTCCCCTTTGTGTTTGTATGCTCCGCTTTGGTTTGCGTATGTTTTTGCTTTGGTTGGGTTTGGTCCCCTTTGCTTTATGAGATCTACTCTGAACAGCGGGGGGGCTATAGAACGAAAGAGACAGCGGAAAGCAGGTAGAACACTCAGGCACTTTCGAAATCAAAACAAGTTAACGGGAGCGAAGATAAAACGAATAAAGAATACCCTTGACAAAAAAATGCACTTAAATGCAGTGAGAAAATATCATATAAAACCCACAGCTAATAGTTTACGATATTTTGAATTTTCGACAACGGGGAAAAGTAAAAAAAAAACTGCGAACAAAGTGCATCTGTTGCCTGGATGTGTCAAATGCTAGTAAATGACTCACATGCTGTTCAATATACATTCCAAACGGGTACATATTATCATTTGAAAAATCGTGTCCAAAGTTTATATAAACAAGTTGGGGCGTGATGCTCGTTGAAAGAGAAAAGGACGTGAGAGCGTGTGTGCGGCTGTAATTTGGCCATGGCTCGTTGCCTTGACAAGCTGTTGCCTGGCATTTCAATTAATGGCACTTTCCACCCTCGCGCCAGGCCCTCCAAAGGGTCATCACTTTCACCGCTGCACTCCTAATGAAGCCATCTCTCTCCAGCCCTCGAACGACGAGCGGCACTGGATCCGGAAGTGCTTGGCGTTTTTGGGTGGAAGTCAAGAGGAAGCGCGAGATACGACGAGTATCATTGCAGCTCCATGGTGACACGTGACCGCAAGGAAATCGGCTCAGACGGGGTCCCGGTCCCCTAAGACTCTTAATAGATTTTTGATTTGTTTGTTCACCCCTAACCGGCACGCCGCACCAGCACCCAGCAGCCAGCAGCCAGCATCCAGATCCATATCCGAACTGGAATCCGAATCCAATTGTGAGTCGCGCGTGCGTCTCTGATTGGAATAATGATGTGCCAAAGGAAATCCGGACAGAAACCAAAACAGATTCGCCGCATTTATGGGTAGCGACTCTAGTGTGTTTGTCAATATATAAAAAATCAATACAGAATATTATTTTTACCACCCCAGTCGCATGTTAAAGCAGCCGAATAATTCAATAAAGAAATCACCCAAAGGCCGAGACGGTCCGAGGGTCCTGGTCCTGGAGTCTGTGCTGGCCCTGCTACTGGTCCGGCTTCTGCTCGAGCTAGGTAAATGGATTGCTCAAGGCTCTCAATAACGAAGATTAAAAGCAAAACCTGAAAGTTTGTCTGCTCTTTTCTGCTTGTGGTGGGTGGGGGGGTGTATTTTTTGGGCAAAAATTGTACAAATTGTTTCAATTAAAAAGTTTACAAATTTTGCTTTTTCGCCTTTTACTTTATCTATAATCGGCTTGCGATTGACACGTGCCTCCAACTGCCATCTCCCTGACCAGATGGTACAGTGAAGAGGCTCTACAGAGGGCGGTCTCGGTTCCAGCATTATGTGTGACTTTGTACACTCAACTGCGCTTTCACTGTGTTCATATTGAAGTAATATGAAGCATTCGAATGGGGGTAGGAGTGGGTGTCGCTAATTACCACGACCTTGGGTGATTTATAAGTTGAAAACATGATTGCATGAGACAGTCGCGACGCCAGTGTGACAGCGTGAAAGCCAAGGATAGCGGGGGTGCCAATTAATTTAATTTAATCAGCTAGAAAAGTTTTGGCCAATCTGCAAATACATTCCACATTCACTCTAATTAATTTAATTGATTTAATCGCTTCGACTTGACCTATGTGGGTCCATCGAATGCATTTGATCTGTTTGTTTGCACAAAATGAAATTGACTTGTAATTAAAAGTTTCGCAAATTGATTGAAAAATTCTCCTTTCCACCTACACACTCACTCTTCTTATGTGGGTGTGAGTGTGTTTTTATCACTGAGACTGAACGTCTCTCTGCGTCTACGTGTGTTTGTGCGGGTGCGGTGTGCCCGGGTCCCAACAATAAAACCGCGAAGGGGATACCGAATGAAAAAAGGCTAATTACGGGCATTAATTAAAAATGCATTTTTTGTTGACCAATTGAACGGAGGAGAACTTCGAGGAGACCAGCAAAACCAACAGTTTGTTTTGTGCCAACGCTCATTGCGGGGGAAATTCTCTCTTAGTAAACGACTGGTATAAGAGTTGGGATCTCTTATACGTGTGCGAGCGTCCGTGCTGCTTAACTGACCTACGGCAGGACATAAGTATGAGTTCATATGGTTTTTGCATATTGACGGTAGAACTTGTTGGCCTACTGAGACGATTGTTCAACCATTCTTCGCGGTAAGAAGAAAATTTCCATTCAAATAAAACGGCATTGAAGTTAATGGTTACTTAAATACGTGAACATCAGCACAGCCGAGCCAACATGCATATAATGAACAGGCAAATAATACTATTGGGATTACTTTTCGATTGTAAATATAAAATACAATTACATGATGTTAATAATTATGAATGTATGAATTTGAAAAAAGGTGTTCCAAAAAGTAGAATCCAGTTAAAGATCCCTTTAAAGTACATTTAATAAAGAACTGCCGAAATTTCAGCCAAGTACCGAAGTCTTGTACTCCCATAGAAAGTATATGCCAGAATGTAAAGATATATTTGCAAAATACTTGCAAGCTAACCTAGGCAGAACAATCGAGTGCATAGGCAGGCAATGCCCTTACAACAAATAAAAAAAAAACAAACACAAAATATAAAAAATGTTAATAGCTTCACTTGAAAGTTGCCTCGCAATTTCGTGCTCCAATAATCTGAATTCTAAGAGTTCTCTGGCTCTCTTCGGGGCGCTCTCTTTTTTTGGGGGGACTGCCGAGTGGGGCACGACGACGAGTGGCATGCGACGAGGCATGCCGCATTCGTTCTGCCGCATGGGGCTCACGACCACGACTGCCACTCGCCTTTCAGTTCCATCCTGCGACTCGGAAGCGAAGCACGCGTCTCTTGATTTATGGTGCGCGGTCATCAGTTCTGGCCAGACTCAGATTCAGATTCAGATTCACTACTACCGAGTGCCAAGTGTTCCCCAGGCCTAATGAGCCCATTTGCGTGTTAATGGCGAATTAATGACCGGCGATTAAAATGCAATAATCGCCTGCATAGTACCCTACGAACGAGCCTCTACGGTTCGCTTACTTTCAAGTGAAACAGTGTCTGTCTATAGAGTTCTGTGATCCAAGGAGTTCCCTTAGAAATAACATAGACACTGTGCCCCGGGAATGTTGTGGAAAACTTCAGCCGAAGAAGATTAAAAAGGAAAAACAGTGCGAAAAAACGGAAAATACGGAAAAAAGGAAACCCTCGCCGAAACAAGCAACACTTTCATTGCTCCCAAGACAGAGCTTAGTTGAGAGTGCTTCCCGGGTCTAATTTGACGGAATCGTTAGTTGACCAGACCACGAAATCTCCTACCAACCCCCCGCACCGTCACGTTTCGCAGGGGGATCGCGTGCCGAGAGTACAACGATAATAACAATAAACTTGCGGATAACAACTACAGAAATAGCAATATAATGTCCGCCCGCCCGACATCGTTGTCCCCGGCCACGGCATCATCCCTGCTCCCGGCCAGAGCCAATTTCGGATTACTCAACTGGCTCATCAGTTGGCTGTTGCTGTCGATGGCGCTGCTTAGAGGTGAGACCGTACCCTCCTCTCGGCCCGCACTTTTTAATTAAATAATCCAATTTATTTTCATTTAATTTCAAATTAAATGTAATTTGTTGTGCGCCAAGCGCTGGCTGCTCTAATTGTTGGGTCCTCAATCTCCACCCTCCAGTATCACATCGCTCCTCCTCCTCCTCCTCCAGCCCACCAAAACATTTTCCTCTGTCGCCCTGGATTTCCCTTCCAATTTCCGGGAGTGGAAGCGAGCACAAAGGAGAGAGTTTGCCAATTGAAATTCCTTAATTTTTGTGCTGAGAATTTTAATTCAACTTTTGGGTAGACAGAGGGAAAGTTTCCCCTTTTTTGTTTTTTGTGACAAGTCAAAAGGTGAAAGCATTTAATGTGTGACCCTCGGAAGGGAGGGTGTTAGGGTGTTGGTGGCTGGCAAACACACAACATGGCCTAGCCCTGTTTCTAATACGAAAGTTAGTCCTGGGTCCGTGTCCTACAGCCGTCAAGGTTGGTGCAGCAATCATTTGAAGAGTTGCGGCTGCTGTCTGAGAATGAATGGCAGACCATGCAGCGCTCAGCACTTGTGGCAGATAGAGAAAGACACAGATAGAGTGTGTGTGTGTGTGTGTGTGTGTGTGTGTGTGCAACGGCATGATATGCGTGGCACACATTTTTATATAATACACTCTGCTACATTGGGGCAGAAGAATCTCACTTTCAATGCATCACCAGTAGCAGTGCCAGTACCAGTACCAGCAGCAGATAGAAATGTGAAAATGGAAAAAACAAAAACTAACGAGCGGCAGACACTTGGAAAATGCTGTTGATGCTTGGTCAGGGTCGTTGCAGCTCCCTCCACTCCTCCACACTCCTGCTGCCCTCTCATGCTGTGTTGCATGTGGCAGTTGACACAAGAAACTGTTGCCATTGGGTTTTGGCCTCTGGCTTTTGGTTTCAGTGTTTGCTGCATTTTGCTTTCAGTATTCCATTCCATTCCATTCCATTCCTTTTACTCTCTCTCTCTCTATATTGCTGTGGTTTTGTTTGTCCAGTCCAGAAAGGAAACAAGCCATCAGCATGCATTTTCACATAATTTTCCATCATTTTCCATGGCAATTGTTCTTGGTCTCGACTCGTTTCGTCTTTCGTTTTATAATTTTCGAATGAAATACTCGTACTTTCAAAATGCAATTCACTTTTGCGCAAATTGTTTCATTTCCTTTCCTTTGACTTGCTCTCCGTCTGGCATTTCATTTGGCTAAAAGCTACTTGAAGCTGGGCTAAGCGCAGACAAACAGAATTCCCTCATTCTGGCATTTGAGGACGCCTGCAGGAGGGCCGGGACTTTCTGCAAAAAGGCAAAAGCAATCAAAGCAAACTCCATGAGCATCTTCCTTGAGGCTCTTGTCTTTCCAGCTCTCTGCTTATGCAATTAAAAATGTATTTGCTTAATGGACGAGGCGGTGAGAGCGACACTCCAGATACTTGGCTGTCACATGTCACATGTCAGAATCGAATCGTAGCGGCACAATTAATCAATGATATAGGGCCAACAATAAACAGAGAGACCAAAACAATCTGTTCAAAAAGACAGAGCGGTATTCAGACCAGAAATGCCGTCCACTTCAGAGTCTCCACATGCTGCAAAAATATTAAAAAATTGAATGGGGACATGGCGTGGAGCATTCCAAGCGATAGAAACGTTTTTCCCCGATCGATATATGTTTGTCAGATACTTTTTCACCTCTTAATTGATGGGTAAAAACCTGATAAATAAATGCGCATATTTCCCCTTAATGAATTCATAAAATCCACCGCTCGTGTCCCCTCGTGCGGTCCCGTGATGTTTGGTTTTCTGGTTTATTAATAAATAAATTTCGTACTTGCGGTTTGCAGTATGCAAAATTGCAGTTATTTGCACAGCTGTTTGCCATTGAAAGGCAAACAAACGGCTTTACCTCCACCTTTACTCTATTTTTTATATCACGTACTACTCGCATGTAATGCTGTATAGATTGTTTTTTTCTTTCCTGCGACGCGGCAAAAATATTTTTGCAAATATTTTCAACACAACCATGAAAATTTGTATTGTTAAAGCAATAATGGGAGACGTGATTTCCAGTTGAGTCCAGTTAATGCAATCGCAATTCAGCGGTATTATTAAAAAATCAAAGAGAAAAATGCAGGAGAATGCCGCGGACTCCCTTTATGCTCTTGCAGACCAATATTTCGATTGGATTTAGTTTGCCCTAAAGGTTCCGACTTGTATGCTTACTCCTCATGAAGTGTAAAACTTAACGCAGGCACAGAATGATGATGATCAGAAATACATATATCATGTGGTAAAAGGGATAATTAATTGTAAAAAAGAGAGGAAGAATGTGGCAGCAAGAAAGAGATGGAGAGTGCTGTGCTTTGGGCTTGGCTTCGCCTGCGGCCCTTGGCAATCAGTGGGGCACATCATTCAGCGGTGTCAGACTGATGAATGAAGCCACGCATTGGCCCAGACAAGTGCCAGGCATCACGCACACGCTCACACTTCTGCGCGCCCACTTTCGCCCATAAATACAGTCAAATCGATGAGTTCGCTCAAGGCGCCCAAAGTATGCAAAGCACATACTCAACAGCGAACGGAGGAGAGGAAAGGGCGAGGGAGGAGCTGAGATCTATTTGCCGTGGGGCCCAGGTTATTCACACAAACTTGCAGGCGAGCGAGTCCCAGGAGCCGACGGGGCCTGGCTTCAAGGCCAACGCACATTATCAATAAGGCGTGGGCAGCAGACCTGATTTCTTCTCCGTATATTTACACATACAGATACAAGGCAGAGATACTCGAGTACACACAGATATATTTTATTCCCGCAAGATGCTTGAAGAAACAAACTTTGTGATGTTGATGTTGATTTTAATGGCATATGGTTTCACTGGAATTTGCGTTGAATGATGAATGTCGGGTTAGAAGCTCAACCGGAAACGGGATGGAGTGGCTGGATGGGTGTCTGTGCCAGAGACAACCAACCATTCATCATATCATTTGGTATTTCCTCACAGTATTGAAATCTTGAGCTTGCACTTCCTTTGAGGGTCTTTTGGTGTTATTTAAATATTTTGGCTTAGCTTTGGGTAGATACAAATCTGCATTAGTAAACCGAAAGTTTCGTCGTTTTAAGTTTTCATCTGCTCACAGGTCAGAATGTAAGCATTTCTTTACTGCCGCTGCTTTCGCAACACTTATGGATCTGACATTTATATGACAGCTACGGCTTGTGACCCAGGCATATGCAGTGGATGGTTGCTTCCGTTTCCTCTGCGCCCATCCCTGAGTGTGGGGGCGGTCGTGTTTTTGTTTTGTTCTGTACGTCAAAAGAAAAACTGAAAATTGTTTCTATTTTTTTTTTGTATTTTCATAGAATAATGGAGAGCGGGTGAGGGAGCAGGAATGGGGGCAGCGGCACGTGCGTATGTGTGTGGATATTATTTTTTGACTCACTTGGCACACAACTTGCACACAGACACAAAACGAAACCATTTCGGTCACGTACCAGAGAGACGGAAAAACAGAAATTTATGCATTTGATTTCAACTAATTTTCACAGTCCAAGCGTGGCTCGAGAATTGTTTTGTTTACTGTCGGCCAAATTAGATGCTGTGCAATCATAAATTAGCCCGAAACTAGAGCAGTTCGGTGGAAGCGCCTCCTCTACCCAATATCCATTGTGTGGTCGCTCTTGGTGTGGGCTCTCTCCTCCCGGCTTTACGACCTTTCAAACAGCCTTGAGCCTGGGCGTGGCTATTAAAAAGCACTCCACCAGCGGGGGCCGAGCAGCTGGTCTGAGTCCCAGCTCGATTTTAAAGCCTTTAGCCAAAAGTGGCGACCCAAATTGAACCAAAACACACAGAGACAGACACAGACACAGAGACACTGACAGGCACACACAGACAGATGCGGGCAGACAAACAGATACTCGTACGGGCACTCGACACGCAGATAGAGACAGACAAGTGTCGTAAAATGGATATTGTCGCTTTTAGTTTCTTGGGTAAAACCAAAAGAGGTAAGTTGTACGAAGGGGTGTCGTCCTGTCGATAAATCCACAGGAGCAACATAAACCAGTTGCGCGGCTCTAAAAATCGTATATGCCCCAATGATTCTCCAAGTAAAATTCACTTTTATTAACACTGGGACTCCGCCACACGTGCCAGGGACCAAGTTCTCGTTGCTGTTGCTGTTGCATGCCACGGGGCGTGCTGGTAACCTACATGAGATGTTGCTTTGAGCCGACTTTCCTCGAGCTTGTCTGAGCCGTTTTTATTAAAAATTCCACAGAAAAACAAGGAAAAGAGGGGCAAGCCAAGGGGCCCGGCAGTGGCTGGAGCTGGAGTTGAGGAAAGATGTGTCGCAGTCGCTAGAGATGGAGCTGCAGATGGGGGAGATGCCGAAATAAGCATGTTTAAGGCCTCCAACTAGCAGGAAACAACCAACAATTGTCTATGCTGTTGCTGCTGTGTGTCGCCTCCCCTCCGTACGCTTCCTTGATGTAGCAGTTTTATTGCTCTGTCATTCCGAAATATTTCACACAGACACATCAGCGCCAGCGACAGTGGCAACAAAGGGTGGCCTCCCATAGCTGAGTCGCATTCGTTCCTTATCCTTTCCTTTGCCACTGCCTTTTTCGGTGTTACCTCTTACGGGAGTTGTGTATTTCGGGCATCTGCGGTGCACAGTAAAGATCCTACGCCTTTTTATTTCAATGATTTTATTCAACATTTATAGAGAAGTCCTTTTAACTTAATTATGAAACAACTTGCTGAGCCATGCTTTTATTTACCTTTCAGGCAAATTGTTGCGTGCTTGCGAGCTTGGGGATTTATGAAGTAAATGAAACCATGAAACCAAATGCCTTCGATATTTGTATTTACTTCATAATCAAAACAGCTGTCAATGTTGGCAGAGAAAAGTGATTTATTTTCAAACCGTCTTCATTTGCGGACAGTTTTATTTATTATTGTGTATATTTACCTCTAGCAAATAATATTTGTGATTTGTATTCTGGGCATGGGAACCCACTCTTCTTGACAGCTACTTTAAATTGCTCTTTGATCGGCTTAAAAGAAAGTTATTCGTTCAGCCTGGAAGCTACCTGTCTATTAGTTTTGGGAATTGGGAGTAGAGGGTATCTTTGAGTTGCAAGACTAGACTGTAGCCCTCTCTCACTTGTAACGTATTTATTTGTTGTACATGTCTGCCTCACAGCTCTGTTATTGTTGCCGCAGTTTCTCTGATGCTGGCTCTGGCCCCGCTGCTGGTGTACGAGTATTGTCAGCAGAATTTGGCGCCTGGGGGCCTGACGCATTTCTCATGCGCTCGCGCGTGTCATATTTATTTATTTCGCCTTGGTTCGTCCTTTGCCCCACGCCCACCCACTTCAAGGGTTTATTTTGTATATATTTTTTGTATTCGTACGAGTGAGAGTACGAGAATACTTGTGTCCGCATGTGTATGTGCCGTTTGCAATTGTGTTGATGTGTCATTTCCGCTGTGGAGCTCTTGTATGTATAGTCAAAGCGTTTTTCATTTCCCGTTTCCTTAGCCATTGTTGGCCGAAAGTTTTGGGCCCCTTCGAGCAGAGTGCTTTGATATGCCTTATGCCACTTTGCATTGATTGGAGGATTCGAAAGGCAGAGACAGGCCAGAGGCACACTTAATTAAACCGTGCCTCACTCGTTTATCAACTAACATTTATGGGAGCTTGTCGTGTCCTACATTTTTATGATTCGCGCTCGACAATTATGCGCATTTGTATTCTCTTCGCAAAAAGGGGAGCACACACATGCACATTCTGCCATATACACATGTATGTATTTACACTCGAAAAAAAGGCAGTGAAATAATGAAAATGCAAGCAGGCAAGCAGCCACCAACTGTTCCACATTTGGTTCACTGAACTCAAGCATTTGCCTTAATTTTGTGGTGTCCTTTCCTACAAAAAGAGCAACACACAACAAGGCTGGCTGTGGCAGTACTCCGAACAAAGCCACAAGTCGAAGCTACAAATACCCTTGGAGAAATATACACAATGTCTGACCACTCTACAAACCATCACCCAACACCTAAGATAACGTAAATCAAAGTATCCCATGAGCTGATTCGCTCTGCCTTTGTGTGGAGTCTGTCCAAATCGCATTACCCGACAGTAGGGTAACATTACGAGGCGCCTCGGAATATGCAACAGCGGCCGTAATGCAACTGTGTGTACACATTGGCAACTGGCCAAGAGTGGCAGCAACTACAACAATATACACAATTGGTTTGGGCCGTTAAAAACAGCAGAAAGCAATTAAACTTGGTCACAAAAAAAGATACGAGACCGGAAGACGCTGCGTATACGTAATGGGCACGATGCAAAGGTCCTCGCAGCTCTCTCCCTCGCTCTGTGTGCTCTTTCAAGCAAGCTTATTCATGTCCAGTTAGGGTAATTACAACTTATGTTTCGCACTGAAAGATTTAGCGAAAAACTTTCGCTGACCCTGAAAATGCTGCGCCCGAATCGTTTCCAAGCAAAAAGGAACATTTCAATTCCATTTCATATTTATCCCGAACCCCCTCCACCCTCATTGACATTCATGGCTGGGGGAGGCGTTCGTTGGCGTCTATTGAACTTTTTTTATGGCCGGTCGCAAATTTCACTTTTATGTTTGTGGCCAGCTCCTGCAGTTGGCCATTTGGTCGGCTGTTTGGCGCACACACAGCGCTGCCTGTTCGCAGTAATTAAGCCGCCTCAATGGCTGATCAAAATGGCATCGCTGCCAGACATTTTCTGACGGGCGAGACAATTTGTTTGGGTGTTTTTTTGTTGTTTTCAGCCGGTTGTGTGCGTTGGCCAAATGTTGGTTTTGGGATCGCATCCACAGTCTTTAATGGTTGTTGCTCTTGATGTTGTTGTGCTGTGGTCCCCCGATGAATATTAAGCCAGAATACGTGGCTGCTTTGTTATCTGAACGCGTTGTGTTTTGACAGTTCTTTGAATTTTCCCTAATAAAAAGCGCAGGAAAGCCCATTAAAAAGAAATGGAAACCCTTGACTCATTTTTTCCGCGACCTGATGCCGAAATGTAATTAAAACTGTGCCAAGCATAGACCGTTAATACAACCCACACAGTGGGTTCAATTTTTTTGGAGCCTTACAAACGTAATCGATAAGTGAAGAGCGAAAAGAACACATAAAAATACCATCTCACAGTGGATTTAAATAGCCAACAAACCAGCAGTCACATGTGAGCAAACCACAGAATCTACAGAAATATCCGCCCAGATTCTTAGCAGGGAAAATGTAGGCAAATCTGTGGCCACAGTCGGTCGGCGTCTGCATATAATTTGAGCAAATATTGAGCTGATGGAACGTTTATTGGTTTGGGGACTGGCTAGATTTGGAATCGCTTTGCACACTAATTGCCAAGGCAAGGCAAGAACTTTTGGGTGAGAGTCTGGACTAAGATCTGGCAGGGATTCAGTTTCAATTTGTATGAAATGCTTAGGCGGGTGCCTATTTTCGGGAGCTGCCCTAATAAATTACGGCATTAAATAAAGTTTGTCAAAAGAAACAAAACGAATATTTGCTGCCCCCAGCTCCTACTTCAGCTGCGCTCAATCTGATTATCCCTTGGGCCAGCTGTGGCTGGAGGCGGCCTGAAAAATTGCACAATTCTCGAATACACAGGACACACTTACAAATTGGGGCACATATGTTAAATTTCACAGGGATCGAGTCGGAGAGAGAGAGCGAGAGAGCGAGAGAGGGCAAGGGAATGGATGACCCTGGCTACGTGCGGACATTAGATGGCTCTCTGTGGCGCAGTGGGCTCTGGCCCCTCTGGTCCTCTGGTCCCCAGTGCGACTCCGATGTGCGTAGGATGGATTTGATAATTTGCTGGCCGGGCCATAAGCAAAGCTTAGCGAAAAACCGAGCTGATGGCCCAAGCCTTGCTGTACAACATGTCCTGTTTCCGGCTCTGCTTCCCACTCTCTTTGAAAGGCAATCTAAAATAATTTGAGAAATGTCGTAATGGTTGTCCCTGTGTTTCATGTAGCACTTAAACTACATTCCATTATCAGAACGACTATAAGATAGATAGGGAGTGAGAGTGAGAGTGCGAGAGCTGAGTGCACGTTTGTCCCCAATGGAACAGAGCTTAATTGGAAATTTGTTTGATTTCGGAGCGAATGATTAAGCGTTGTGCAATTTCATAAGTCGCAACTCAATCTGAGCTGCTGTGACATGCTTGGATCGCATGTAATCAGGATATGTCCACGGACTTGCCTCCACTTTGGGACACATGGCGTTGCCGGTGCTGTAAAATCGAGGAAGGAAGCTGAAACTGGTGCAAATTGCTGTTACAAAATGAAAATCACCATGGAAATGGTGCTCCTACATACGCAGTGAGGGCTAGTTCGTAGAAGTAGTTATTAATTTTACTGTTGCGACGACGACTACGGCTGTCAGTGTACATCTTGGAGTGGGAGAAAGATTGCTGCAAAGCCATTGAAACTTCATATTCCTCTCAGCTAATTCTGCTCGTCCCAGCTTGGCTTCAGCTTTTCCCTCTTGCTGCCGTGCTCGTAATTATTTTTAATTATTTCTGTTGCAACCACAAGTTTGCTGCAGGTGCAGTTACTTGTTTTGCCTTGCTGCCGGCAGCATTCTGTTTGTTTTTCCTCGATGTCCGTGTGGGTGGTGCTGCAGCTGCAGCTGCCCTGATATATGCTGGGGAAGGAAAGTTGTCAGGCAGTTAATAAGCTGACTCTTTTGTGGGCTCCTAGAGCTGTTGTTGCGGCTGCCACTGGAGCAATTTGCAGTTGGCTTAACATGCCTCGTTGGCTGTTAGTTTGATGTTGTCTTTCTGCCTTAAAGTTGCTTCGAGTGCGGGCAAAAGTTCCAAAGCAAATGTTGACAGCCTAAGCACACAGTCAGTCTCCTTCCTACCTCATGCACTTATACACTCCCAACATAAACTCTCTCTCTCTCTCTGTCTGTCTGTCTGTCTGTGTATCTCTGTGTGGTTGTGTCGCTGCTGGGGGTAGATCATTTAATAACCATCCGAATCCGAAATAAAAGTCCAATATGAGACCGTACTCTAATCCCTCTTTGGCTTTTAGCTGCCACAAAACTCGCTTAATGTGCGGGCCGGGAGTCGAGTTTGTTGACAGCTTCTGGCAGCCAGCAAAAAAGTGCCAACGAAAAGTTTTGCATACTTTTTCTGGCGCATTATATATTAATGATACATTTGCCAGCTGTCTGGCTGGTGGATGGTTGCTGACACCCACGGGGCCGGCTACTCTTCTGCCAGTGACTGCTGTGTCCCTGCCGCTAGCTCTTTTCGCAGTCCTGCATCAGTCAGACAGTGGCACATTTTATAATCCACAATGATTGATATGAGAGTAGAGTGTGTGTGCATTATGTGCACTCACTTGAGAGACAAACGCGAAAACAAAGAGGTGCTGCGCCTAAAAGCCAGCCAGACAGCCACACGGAAAATATCGCCACAGTTAAAAATGTCACAGTAAATTCATATTCATTCATTATGTTGAAATCCCCCGCGGGACACTGCGCACAAAGGGTCCATGGGAAAGTGCACAAAAACAGAGGGCCCTCCAAATGGAGATGGAGATGGGCGCCACACACACATGGCACTCTGTGTGCCACAAAAGAGTGTATGTGTGTGTGTGTGTGGGGCAGAGGAAGCTGCCAGAGTGTAGCATTCATTTTCATTAACCCCTTTTTAGGCTCTGTTCTCTAGTCCTCTCCTTTCAGCTGATGTATCACTTTCCTAAATCTCCGGCGCTTCTGGCTTTTGTTATACTATATTACAGAGCAGAGGAGGGTGTACGAGTAGCATAGCCTCTGTCAGAATGCCACAACTTGGAAGCAATTTCGACTTAGCAGAAAGCACAACTTAATGTTGATGGAATACCCAGAAATGATCACGAATAGACAATAGGCTCTTACAGGCTCCGGAATCAGCTTTTCCTCGAAAATGTTGCCGCTTTCTTGTGCTTGGAAGTATTCAAGTTTAAGAGATTACTGTGCGGAGTTCACACAGAATTTGATATTCCATGTGCTATCCATTTTATTGATCAGAGCTTCAGCCAACCCAACCAATACCGTCGGTCTTTAATTGCTTCTCCCGAGGTTTCAGCACAAATAATTGAAATGCAGTGAGGCAGTGAAACGTCTATTTGTGTGAATGTTTGCCAAGCTTAATCATCTGTCGTCTGTCATCTGTGTTGGTGTGTGCGGGTGTGTGTGTGTATGCATATGTATGTTTGTGCCTATGGCTTAGGCACACACGTAATTGCTTAGCAGCTACGCAGGCAAATAGAGAAGGGGAAGAGAATTGGATGTGTACATTCTAGTCAGTCGCAGACGCTATTAACCAATCGAGCGCAAATTTGCCAAACAACACCAGCATCGGGTATCGGTGGGAATATGCAGCGAGCTGTGTGCAGACACCAGGTGGCGGCAATAATTAAATCACTCAGACAGATAACTAAGGCAACAGATGGGAAGGAATGAAGTGTGTGCGGTGCGTCCTTAAAGCGAGTCAAGACTCGTGGAGACACTGCAGCTAATTAACATTTTATGTTGCACAAACGAAATCTTCAGCGTTTTGTGCTTATCTGCGACTCTCATTGAAGTACCCTCCTCCTCCGGGCAGGCAGCTTAAATATTTAATATCCTAATAAACATCCATATGGCATTTCATTAAATACATTATCATAAAAAAGTAAGCCCGTCTACATACGCACACGCGTCCAAACACCCGCCACCCTAAACTCACACGCACTCGAACACTCATAATTTCATTAGCACTGCTGCTGCTCTTCGCTTTGTGAAGTTCTGCTCAAAACTGGGAAAGAGGAAACCAGAAACCAGAAGAACAAGAAAGAATAAACAAGAAAGAGAGCAGAGCCAGCCAAGGATGGAAAAGAAGTGTGAAACCACATCAGAGGCATGTCGGAATTTCATTTTCCTTATTATTGTGGAACGCCAACGAGGGAACCAGAGATGCGAATGCAGCGAAGATAAGATAAATGGCATGGGAACACATAACTCATTCTTTTTTTTTTGTTGTATATTTAAAAGCAAAGAATTAGCATAGATTGTTCGTTCCAACTGCGATTGATTATGGCAGCTGGCAGTGGGAGAGAAATATGTCCCAGCATAGCCAGCGCGGTACCAGGCCCCAGAAAGATTGTCACCGCAGTGGACACACTCGCACTCATTTCCATCTCTAGGCGCTGTGTCAAAAATATGCAAATAATAAGCACGAGCTGCGAAAAGTGAAAAAGGTTGGGAAAGTAAAGCCTCTCAGCGGCGGCTTTGAGCAGCATTTACAAATAATTTCCAGGGCTGAGGGACGACCGGAGAGGAGACCAGATCCCTTTACACATCCTACACTTGTAATCATTTTTTTTTTTTTCATATCTCGCTGCGGCTCCAGCTCCTGCTCCTGCTCCTGCTCCTGACTGGGCCAAAAAGGATTTATTCTCGTGCTTAACTTGGCTTAGCCGACGGTTTTAAATGTAATTAGTATGCATGTTTGCATTTCGTTAGCACTGAAACCGGCGACGCGACAGGCAACCGGCAACTTTTCATTATAAATCACGCAGCAGCAACAGCAGCAGCAACAGCAGCAGCAGCAGCAGGGCCGACGGAGTTTCCTTGCGAGCATAATGATTGCCGAAAAAAAAATGTATTTATATAAATTTTAATTAAAGCCTGTACGCAATATAAAATAAATAAATAAATGCGAATGAAACTGAGACTCTTGCTGGAAGTTTGCTAGAGCTGCAGAGGAGAGCCAGTGGCAGTGGCAGTTCCACTGGCAGTGGTTTCGCTGTTGTTCTTCTTACTTTGACTGATGAAGATTTATGCGGCAAAGTCGAGGTTATTGCTGCGGTTGCCAAGGTGCACGAACCAGACGAGTCGCTTCATGACGCCCTCCGACGAGACATCCTGGATGTGGTTGTGGATGTGGCAATTTGTTTCGAGTGCCGCTCCGTGTCTCATTGGCAACCACGGACGGGCACTGCCAGCCGGGGCAGGGCAGGGCAGGGCAGGGCAGAGAGCTGCCTGTCAGCCACTTACTGCCAACAAACCGCGACAGTGACAAATTCAAAATAATTTCATTTTCTCTTTATTTGCCGTCGATTATTCATGGGACCCGGCCGAAAGTGGCGTTTAATTCAATTTGACAACATCTACAAATTTCCATTTGCCAGTTATGACTTTACAGAAACAGCTGTTGCTATTTCATAATTGAACGGGCTGCTAGAGAGTCCTGCATGCATTCACAGTGCTCCTAAAAGTGCTCACAGGTCACACTGGCTCAATCGAGAAGGCAAAAGGTTCTACGTTAAGTATCCATTTTTCTTTGCTATCTGTCCCAGATACCATCTTAAATATATTTTTGCTAGCCATGTCCATTGGTGATAAAGAACTGCTATCAGTGTGGGCTCTTGTGAAGCATTACCAATATTTGTATGTTTTGTTTTGGAGAAATATATAACCAAAATATAACCTCATTAGAGAGTAGTCCACAGAAAGAACATCACTGTACACCACCGCAGCCCATTCTCAGTGGCTGGTCAGGCAGCTGCTATTAGCGAAAAGCGTACTTTGGAGTGGAAAAGTGTTGGCCAAGCAATTTGGCATTTAGCTTCGGCTCTTTCGAGCCCCTTTTTCTGCCCTTTTTCTGCCGATTTCAGCTCGGCCACTGCAATTTGCAATTTGTTTGCTTTGCCTTGTTTCGGTTTATGTATCTTCCAGCTCTCCCTCTCTCTCTCTCTCTCTCTCTCGCTTGCTTTCTCTGTCAGGGACAGACCTTAATGAATCTGGATTATTAATGTGCGCTCGTATTTCTTCACTTGATTATACATGTAATTTGCGCCCAGTTTTCGCTTTGCCCGCCTCTGTCCTTTTTGCCTTTTGCCTCGGATCCTGCACCATTTGCTCCTTTTCCTTTGCTGTTGTTTGCTGATGTTTTCCTTTGGTTAACATTTCATCATTTCCCATTGTCGGTATCCGTATCAGTAGCCTGTCTCCTGGCCTGACTTGTCCTGTCTTTTCCCTGTCTTGGCCGTGTGCTGAAATGCAAACAAAAACTCGGGGTATCGGAAACAAAGTGGACAGAGGCGCCAGCTTATAAATTAGTGACTGACTCAATTAATGAATGGGCCAAATTAATGGAACCTCTGCGATGCTGAGGCAGCAACCAAAAAACATGAAATGCGAGGCGGAGATACTTCGGGGGCGAACAAAGTATGAGAATCAGGTGGCGCCTGAGCCACCTGAGTGCGCACCAATTTAACATTAAAGCAGTTCCGAGAATTATTTAATTGACTTCAGAAAAAGGTCAGACTTTCAGCGAGTGCCTCGCGAGTGGTAGGGCCAAATGGAATGGCAGGGAAATATTTTTGTAAATCACTTCGGGGACTAACTCGGGGCAAAGTTTGCTGCACTTTGCGAGCACAACAAAATAGTTAATCATTTAAATTGCATCAAGAGGCAGCCATCCAAATGTATTTAGCCGCAGAAAGTATGCCACAGTGCATAAAAAACTCTGTGCAATTCTAATGGCCAGCGGCAATGGCCACAAGGAAGGAGATGGAAGGAGAGATAGAAAGTACACAGAGTACTAGAGATAAGTAAATCATGCAGCAAGAGGAAGCGGGGGAAGAGGTCGGGAACAGAGAAAACAAGTGCGGAAAGGAGGGCGAAAATATATGTAAATAAGCATCGTATTAATCATGGAAAATACTCGCAGCCGTAGCTCCGGCTCCAAAGTGCCGCCTCTTAATGGCCACCAAAGGAGGCAACATTTAAATGCGAAAAGGGAACACAGAAAGGTGTCTTAACTGCATTTTGCCTCTGGCTAAATTTGTTACAGCATTTTGTGCTTGAAGAGCAAAAGTAATTAGTTGTGATATTCAGTACTCGGAAGGGTACTCGTATTTCCTGGAACTCCAGCCGGTTTCTTGGGGCTTCCGAGAAACATGGACCCCTCCCTTTCTTATGCCCCGTTCCTTTTCTGGCCGGGCCTAATGAATAGGAATGTGTCTGCTGCCAGCGAGGGCGATAAACGTTTGTTGTGATTATTTGATTGGAAAGCCATAAAAAGCAAAGACAAGGCAACAACATTTCCGCTTGCATGTGAACATGTGAACATGTGGAACATCCATTACACACACGCATGCACACTGGTGGACAAGGACATACGTCCATGGTGGTTCGTGGCCTCTGGTCCTGGCATTTAATGGTCACTTTTATGGATGCGCACTGCAATGCCTGTCATTGATCGCCCTTTTCGTCAGTCATTAAAATGTTTATGTTTACTTCTCTCACTCTACCAGTCGTCTGGCCAGTCTCCCAGTCTCCCTCAGTTCTTGGCCTAATTGAAGAACTCTTGAGCCAGCCTACATATAGAATTCTGTGCGGTTCGGATTTGGTACGGTTCGCTGGCCTTAATTAGGTTGTAAAACTTTAATTACATCTCCGGGCAATCAGCGCAAATCATTTGGAATTTATACCTATGCACAGTCCCAGTCCCTGACCCTGAACACACCGCAAATTTCACGCAATGTTGTGTGTGGGAAATCTAATTTGAATAGTCGCCGACTGAGTGACAATCAGTGACTGTCCCCCGTCTGCGCATTAATGGAATATTCAATTCTAGCGCCAAGGCGCTGGTCCAGCCTCTGTCCTACGGCTTGAGGTCAGGAAAAACTGTCCGTGCTTTATGGACTCCTTGTTGCGTGATGAAGCTGTGCTTAAAGCTGCTCATTAAAGCTGACTGAGGGGGCTGGGGGGGCTGGGGAAGACCAGCCAGGACAGGCATAGACGAGGCTTCATCTGTGCGTAAAATCGATTTTCTGATATATCAGTAGACACAGGCATTAACATAAACGCGCACAGATATGGACACATGTGTATCCCTCGGATGCTCTGGCTGTGGCTGTGGCAAGGGGCAGACAGAAAAAGCCGTGGGCATAAATTGGATGTGCGCCCTCGACATCGCATACTCGAACAGCTCATCAAAATGCAAAACAAAATGGGCAAAAGTAATTCGCCAACATATCAAGTTATTTATTTTCTAATATTGCCACAAGATGCTCCTTCCTCCCCACTCCGAGCGTCATTTACTTTAATAGTGTGGGAGATTGGGAGTGTCTGTGGGAGATGTGCGATGGGCGATGGGCGATGGGAGAGCCCAGAAACTTATTTCATCAAAGTTGTCTGCTCATTTATGAGCATTTTCGCTACATTTCACAATTCCATGGGATTTTCCAATTTTAAACCTCGCTTTCATGTGGCTTTCCGTCAATTTGGTGCTTGACAACGCTGCACAGAGTTGTACTGACAGTACTGACAGCTGAGTGGAAACCGCAAAACGTTTTTGCCCCACATATAATTAAGCAAACTATTCAAATATGACGCATACGCCATGTGGTGGAGCATCAATTAGCGATGCTGGGCAAGCAAACATAAATCTGGTGCTGCGCACTCGCCACGTTGTCGTGACTGATTCGAGTTGCCTGCCTGCTATAGTTGACAAATTTAATTAAATTTCCTTTGCTCCTCCACAAAACTCTTGTGTCGCCCGCACATGCTATTGGGCATCTCTTGGAGCGTTTTTTTTGTTGGTTGTTTTGACTCAAGGCCGTTTGTCGGTTTCAATTGAGTAATTCAACAGTAATCCCTCGCCTGCACTCAATTCTTTTGGCCAAGTTAACATGGACTTAAAACAGGCACTAAGTGTGGTGGGCCCAATTTTATTGCCGTTTAAATGGTGACGTTTTTGTGGCTTCGACCATTTGCCTGGGCATTTGTTATGCACAGCAGGGGACGCACAATAGTGGCAATCCGTTATTTAATATGCATTTGATGTTCGCTTTCCTTGCCGGGGCATTTATTATTCTCAAATGCGAATTGATTAGCTCATAATTACTGCACTTAGGGTGTGCTTGATTAACATTTAAACGCTCAACCCGGTTCGAATTTGTCTGACAATTTGTAAATTATTAAACTAATTGCCAGTCGCTGCGGTGCTGAATGCCACCAATCCTTTTGTTCCCGCCGCACAAACAAATCGGACAGCAGCAAGGCCAGCTTTTGTGTGCAGATCCATTGTTTCATTTCGGAATTGATTTCTGATAGCTATACCCAATCTGGTGCTGGGTCAGCCGCCACTATCCCTGATCTGACGAACACCAATGCTCAACATCTGGTGGAAAGATTGGGGCCAACAAAGGTATTGCCAATGCCATGGCAACTGCTGCAAGCACCTAATAAGCTTTGGACTTACGTCGAACCAGCGCACACCAGAGGGTTAAATGAGGCATGCCTTCTTGGCTGTGTTTGCGGCAAGCGAGATGGAGTTCAATTAGTGGCCTGAACAAAGCCAAGTGGCAAATGAGCTGCACTTGTGCTTCTAGATGTTGTTCTTGTTCTAGTTTCTGTGCCACTGCGACCCCTGCCACTAGCGCCCTTGGTGTCGCTGTCACTCTCGCTGTTCGTTGCGTAAGTTTTCGGCAGGTGGAAGGAGGTGGGTTTGGGCTTGGGCTGGTGCTTGGGCTGGTGCTTGGGCTGCCTGCTAATTTCCAACTCCCGTGGCATATTAGTTGACATTGCCTGGGAAATGATGTGGAAAATTATGCGGAGCATGCCCCATGCAAATTATGATTGTGTTGATTATGAGGCATTAAAGCTAAACGAAGCAAAGACTTTACTTTGTTTTCGAGCAGCAGGCTGAAAGCAGGAATTAGCATACAGATTCCCATTGGCAACTATAAAGGGGAGAGTGGTGACTGCCAACTGCCAACTGCCAACTGGCGACTGGCGACACATTTGAAGACTTAAAGTTTTCCGTTTCCTTTTGTGGCCTGGCTGCTCGGCTGCCTTCGTTGGGAATAAAATTACAAAGGGCTCCTGGAATGGCATACTCTTAGGCACTTTTATGAGTGCTAACAAGCTCATAGAGCACAGAGAACCCTCAGACCAGGTCAGACCTGGCTGCCACACCACAACACATCAGCCAGGCCCCTTCTTTTCATACCATGCCATGCCATGCCATGCCATGCCATGCCATTCCGGAGTGAAGACATTAGCAGTGAGCCGGGGCAAAGTAACCCAAAAATGAAGTAGAGCCCCGGCACAAAGGAATCTAAGGGCAACGAAACTGAAAATGCCAAGAACCCAGCACCAGCAACAGCAACAGCAACAGCCACATTCCACTCCACCCAGAGGCTGAAGGAAAAATGCCGTCATTTGCATGCATTGTCAGGCCTGGGCCTAGGGTCGGGGAGCTGCTGCTGCTACTACTACCAAAAAAAAAAGGTCAACTTGGTCCCCAAATTGGCACAATAGTTGCGTAGGTGTCGAATTTGTGACCGGACTATGAATAAGCTGCCGTTCGTTCGGGCTGATGGAGGCTGACAGTTTTCTTGGCTTTTTTCGAGACTGTTTTTTCCCTCGGCAAACATATTTATTTGCACACTTCCATTCGGTGTAGTCGTTAAGCGTTCATTGTGTCATGTCCCCTACACATAGTGACCCTGCTCCAGCAACAACAACAACAACAACAGCAGCAACATGACCCACAACAATGATACTCAATGCAAATTGAATGGGAGACGGGACGGGACGGGACAGCCAGTGAGCCAGGCAGCCCGGGGTAGCCAGGAATCTTACGAGGTGGCGGCATGAACTGTGACGCAACTTGTTGACTTCTGAGAATCGATAGACTCCGAGAGTCGTACATTAACTTGAGAGTTTTGTAGGCAGATATGTTTACGTTGCAACCTTTAAAGTGCCAGCTCACTGGGGCGGCATATTAAAGAGCATGACGAGGCGCCATCGAATCGGAGCATCAATTCCGGCGAACACGAAATCCCCTCTACCACTTTCAAGCAGTAAAAACATATGGAATACATAAGGAATATGTAAAACAGCTCAAGTGGAAGATGAAGAGCCAATCAATTTGCATTTACATTCGACTGATTTCCATGGAAAGGTTTAACCTCAACTCAACCAACGAGGAAAACATGCGTTCAGACTCTGCCTGACTCTGACTCTGAATCTGCATTTGTTTCATGTGAAAATATTCATGGAACTGTTGCAAAAATGACGCACAAATATAATTTGTTATTCCCTTTTAGTTTTTACTATGGAATCATGGGTGCAGGATCTGTTCCGGCTCATATGGATATTGATATTAAATAAAGCACGCATGAACGGGATTGCATAATTCAAAATAACAACAGAGCCCTGTCCCGATTGCAGTTGGATTCCTTTGTGGAATGGAAAGGTTTGGCCTTTGGCCTGCAATATAATTTGTATCGCTCGGCACTTGGTCCTGTACGAAACCATTAAATGGGAAATTATTGCTGTCATTTACAAACACTTCAGAAAGAGAACATTTTTACTTAATCTCGTTTTCGCTGGAAAATGTATTACGTTTTCATTCAGCAGGGGCAAATGCCGCGAAAAATGTTCAATAAATGTTGGTGCCATTCATTACAATTTGAAACGCCAGAGTTTTGGTTTGCGAAATTACAGAGACCCAACAGTAGGGGCAGGAGTATAGGGTGGGGAGCAACTTGTTTGGTTTATTTTTTTGGCAGCGGCAGGGGCAGGGGCAGGGGCTTATCCTGTCATTCTGTCAGACATTCAGCATGTGCAAATTCATGCCCGACGAATAAACGAATCAGCTACGTGGCCGCAAGGATTCCGCCAGCTCCTTCGAATCTGAGCCACAGTCTGAGTCGAGTCCATTGTCTCGCTAAGAGAGGAGAGAGGATGTCTGCGACAGCAACGGCAAACTGCAAATGCAGTAAATCCACTTTTAAGGCTTGTGTAAGGCTCAACGCAAAGAAGAAACGCAAGAAAGACAAAAGTCAGTGAAAGATTTGCGGCAATGGAATGGAAATGTGAATGGGATTGCGAATGGGGACTATGGCAGCTCCCCTTGTCGCTGTTGTTGCTGCTGCCAGTTGCCAGTTGCAGTTGAATATTTTACGCACTGATTAAAGCACACGAAACTTTGCCATTTGCATTCCCCTCCATTCGGAGCGAGAGTTTTCCCTGCGCGTGCATATTAAATGAGATTCTTATCTGGTTCTTTTTTGTCTTGCTGCTGATGCTGAGTTTTCTTGTAAGTTGTTTACCCTGTCGGCGAGAACTTTTGCAGTGTTAATGTGCACCAGCCAGCTGCCAGTAAAGTTGAGTTGAAAGGAGTGGAGTGGAGTGGTGTGTCGTGTGGGAAAAGGCTTCATAAATATCGGCGGCTAATGAGCAGCCGCCGTCGCTGCAGGATGTCTAGACACGGCTTAGGCCAAACGGGACAATAAGCTGCAATCTCTCGGCGCAAATAAAAATCCCATAAAAATCACTCATACGCATTCCGCGTACCCCGCCAACCCGCTAGCCCGCTAGCCCGCTTGCGACTGCTAACCTAATTTGTTGCGAGCGTCTTTCAGGCGACACCAACAAAAGAGACCTACGCCAGTTGTCGTGGCAGTGGCTAAGGACTGTCCCCTGCGCTGTCGCCTCCTATCGACCAACGGCAAAAACGGCCAATAAAATGGGCTAAATTATGAGCAAAAGAGATACCGCACTCGCATAGAAATTGACCAAACGGCAATGGCCTAGAGGGCAAAGTTCTTAGCTGCTGGCATTTTGTTAAATTAAATCAGAGCTGCTGCCTGCAAACAAAAACCCCATACTCTCTGCGCGTATTCCCTCTCCGAAATGAGGGACATAATCATGAAAAAGTCGGCCATAACAACAGCAGCAGCAGCAACATACACAGATAGCCGTAAAAGCGACGCCCAGAAGTCTGCAGTAGTTTTTCTGTGTGAGGCTGTGTGTGTTTTTGTGTGTGTTGATTCTAGCCGGAAATCGAGGGTTCCTCGAGGGTATATTGTGTCTTTGTGAAACCGTTTCCAAAACGAATAATTTCGAATAATTACTGCAGCGAAAATAAATCAAAGTTCACTTTGCAAAGAGCACGACTAGTGGGTATCCCGAAGTCGGAATCCAAAATGAAGGCACTCTTACTTGTTTGTTTTGCTGCATGGCCCACTGCCTTAACTTTTGCCCTCACACACAGCCACATCTGTATCTATATCTATGTATATGTGTGGTAGTGGTACGAGGACGAGAACGAGTATTGTTTCCTCGTTTCCAGTTTCACTTGGGGGAAAGTTCAATGCCTGCCACACAATACAATTTTGGTATTGGCCCTCGACGAGCCACCGCCCCAGCAGTTTTTGCACTTCTGAATGTCATTTTTGCATTTCTGCTTTGAAGTCAGGCGGAAAATGTTCAAGGCAGCGGTGGTCTTTGCCTCTTTGGCAAACTTAAAGAAAATTCAAACAAAGCAAAGCAAGTGGACAAATAGAAAGTTTTGCCAAGATACAAATCAATGCCAGGACTTGCTCATTGTCCAGTCAGCTCTGCTCACTCGAGTTGATTTCTCGTCTGCAAAAACACCCAAAACTATGTCAGTGGTGCCGATGGCTCTGGCGCTGGCATAACTTTAAGTGGTTCATCTGTGCCTCACTCAATGCTGATTGCTTTGAGCTCAATCTGGGTATTCAATCAGCACGCAATTAGCCGGCTGCCATGTAACAGAGCCCGGGGAACCAGTCACGACTGACCAGCCCTAACTGCGTGGGTGTGTATTTGCGTGTGGCGGCATATCGGTGGTGTAATTAATCAACACTATGTACAGCATTGACAGAGGGCTTCTTGATGGGTTGTGGGTGTCCTCTGCGATCCTCACACAAGTATCGTTTTACGCTCTGACTGTTCCTGTCGCTCGTATCTGTGGCAACTCTCGTTACTCATACGTCATGTTCTTCGTTCGCATTCCCGCATTCTCATTGGCATTCGCGGGCATAATTTATGGGTTGGCAGGACGTCTAGGCCATAAATTAATTGTCGCGCCTAAGTGCGCACAATGTCTGAGAGGGCTCGCATCGACGGAACGGAGGCAAACTTAATAGAAAATTGCCAGAGCAGTTCTCTTGCGCTTCATCCTCCTGCTGTTTCCGTTCCCATAGAAGGAGAACGAGAGGGAGAGAGTAAGAGTGAGAGTGAGAGAGAGAGAGAGAGAGGGAAGTGAAATATGGCCACAGGCCAAATGCTGGCGACTGGCCTGCAATATGCCAATGATAATTGCTCGAACATTACACATACGCTCGCCGTGTGGTGGGCACTTTACAGTTTCATCTGCGCCATTAAGTGTAATCAATTTTTCGAAAAGGAAAAGGCCAGCAGTAGAGGTAGAGAGAGAGAGAGAGAGAGAGAGGAGGAGAAGAGAAAGAGAATTTTATTGGCGGGTTAACCAATATTGGATTGCATTTACAAACAATAAAGCAGCTGAAATTGTTTTCGCAATTGCAGCAGCAGCAGCAGCAGCAAACGGATCGATTTCGATGATGAAGTACGCCCAACGTGAATGTGGATGTAAATGCCGGCAGCTAGAAAATAAGATTCTGTGCTCGGATTAATGTCTGTATTTAAGTGAAGCACACTTTGTGTGTGCTGCTGTGGCTTCAGCTTCTGCTGAGCTCAGCTGGAATGCTGCCCCAAATGTGGGAACTTGCCAACGCCAGCAGTTGCTGGCTGGTTCGTGTGTGTGCGTGTGGCACACTCAAGCTTCCAGCATGTGGTTCCCACAAGGAGCTATAGTCGAAGCTCCTCGATGATATCACCTCTGGGGGTGTTGCAATCTCTCTCTCACCTCTGATTGTGCAAGAGCGAGAGCGAGAGCGTGGGCTTAAACCGATTTCAGATAATTTCTGAGTTTTATTTTCCATCTGTGTAACGATCTCGACGAAGCGTTTACGAGACACATCCGTCACTTGTAGCAGCATTCAGCAGTCGTTTATCTGATTTCGTTTCCGATTTTCGTTCACTTTATGTTTTTTTTTGTTTTTTTTTTTGGATTTCCCCCCACTGCCTGACATGTGTGGCGCATGCAAATGTAAGCCGGGGGCGGTTTTTAAATAAGGCCGTGGCCCTGGCGGTGGCGGTTCATCTTTGCAACATTTTCATGGGTTTTTATGCTCATTGAGATGCGACAGGGTCGGGCGACAGTTTCTGGGGATGTCAAGAATCGCAGCTTGAATCATTTGATTGCCCAAGTTGTCGCCTCATTGTGAGTCATGGTTGCCTAGTTTTAATAGTTTCGCCCGATTTGTATGCGTATTTGTATTTAAGCATTCATATAGGGGCACACCACATCCAGACTCCAGCAGAAAAATAATCATAAATTCCAAATGTGCCACCAATAATGCCAACTGAGTGATGGAATGGAAATGGAGCAAAGCCAAGCAGATCGAGGCAGACATCGTTGGCCATAAAAATGGCGACGCTCGAAAAAGAACGTTTCCCCCACACTCAGACCTCGCAGAGGGAGGGATAGTTTGCTCTGTGGCTTACTCCACTGGCATAAAAAATACTCACCCAAAAAACAAGACACAAGCGAAGTCAGCTTACTCCCCTTTGGCCCCGCTCCGTCTCTGATTACTTTGAGCATATTCTGCTGGAACTTGGCTGATTGCACTGCCTTGGGGATGGGTTGGAAAAAACTATTGAAAATATCGAAAGATGCTCGCTAATTGTATGCCGAATTCCGAGCTAAGGGGAAGGATTCTTGGGAATTATAGTCACGTATATTTGCTAATTTGCCACTGAATCGGATTGAATTTGCCCGAGCACAGAGCAGCAGGCAGCGTTGCAATTCGCTAAGCAAATATTTATGGCTGGTTGCCACTGAAATACCGACCCGTTCTACGCCAAAACGGAAACACTTTCGAGCATAATCGATAGCTCAGCATATATTTAAGGAAGCTCCAGCTGGCTCTGGCTCAATCACTCTCTTTGTAGCCCCTCCCCTCCTCGACGCACCGCACTGACGTCTAGACAGTTTTGTGCCAAGTCAAGCAGGACGAAGGAAGCCCCTGCTGGGTGCATCGTCTACTGCCACACTGCCACTCAATGCTTTAGTGCGATGTCAGTGCAACTTAACCTTAAGTGCCCGGGATCACGAACAATCCAAAGGATTCTCGACGTTCCACTTGGCTTCAGCAAATGTGCTGTGAGTGGAGACTCAATAGAGATTAAGCAGCGAGCAAATATTCACCTTCGACTGCATTTCACGCTCAATTAATGTGCCCATCGACACTAAACAGTCAGCCATTCGATCATTTTTTGTTGTTGGACGAAATTTGAGCTGAGGCCGTTCGACATGGATTACCTCCATAAATATTCATATGCCTTTCGCGCGCCTACCCACAACCGCAACATTTTCCACAACATTTGCTAATTTTCGGGTTAAAAAGTCGACAAATATTTTTGGTCCTTCGACCGCAGACGAGGCTGGGAGGCCATGCATCATGCATCATTTGCGTTCGCGGGTGTGTTGAACACTTTTGATTAAGCGGCCATCCAGAGCCCAGGCGAGAATCCGACAGCAACCAGCTGCTGCTCTGGCGTTCTAGTGCTCCCTCGTTATCAAATGTCACAGTGGGCCCAGGGCAAACAAGCAAACAAGCAAACAGGCACAGAGCAAACACCAAATTGGAGTCATCGACAGGCTGCTGTGGAAGGCATTCCCGAGCAGCCGCATCGTTAATTTTCACAGCATGAGCAAATTTTCCGTGCATAAACTTAAAATTAGCACAGGGCATGCCAGAGCGGGTTTGGGGATACATTTTTGGATCAAAATCTCTCCCGTTTCTGGCATAAATTGCATGCTCGCTGATAAACAATAAATTAAGTTCTGTTTCATGCCACCACTTGCCATTCCCACACGCGTGGAACGCTGTTTATGCCCCTCGCACGCAAACGTGCAACATTGCTAAGCTAATTTTCGGTCGCCTGTGATACCTCTGGGTCTGGGGCTTAGGTGGAGAGCGTAGAGTATCTACGGGTCCTGTCTGCAGATAGCTCTATTGAGTAGATATGAAATGACGGTTGCTGAAATAATCATATGGCAATGCCGCGAATGTTCCCTAAATATGTTTTTGGTTCACTCCAGGTGAGGGCAGCAGCTATTCGTCGGGCGTAGGCAACTTTTTCCCGATGCTCCTCTTACAGTATTATCTGTGTCGAAATATTTTGCATATTGCCAGAAAATGGAGCGCCGCACGTACGAAAATGTTGCGGGCTCGCATTAAATCTAACTTTGCGATGGAAATTTTTCAAAAAAAAAGAAAGTAAATCGCAAAATTTGTCAAGTCTTCAGCAAGCAACACCCACCAGCTACCAGCTACCAGCCACATCCCCCTCATTGTGGCCGCCCCCCACTGCTGTGGTGGCGTCGATTCATGTTTTCACGTTCCTACGCATGCGGAAAAAGTTTGCGTATGTTTTCCCGCTGCCTGTGTGTGCATGTGCCCTGTGCGTGCGCCTGGCAAAAGTTTTCGCTTCTCTTTTTTTGGCGCGTGCGGAAACGGAAATGTGCAACAGCAGTTTTTCTCCTTCGGCAGGGCATGGAGCACCGTTTGATTCCTTACTGCCAGTCGAAGCTTGGCACGAAGTTCGATAAACTGACGCCAGCCAGCAGGAACTCGAAACTCGTCTCGTATCGCCTCATTCAATTATTCCTATTCCAGTCGGCTGCATGTGATCTACGACGATTTGTTCGTCGCTTTGATGTGAGCAAAGTTTTCGCCACCCAACTTTCCGTCCTCCTTCTTTTCGTATTGATGAACTTACTTAGGCCCCTTTCCCTCTGCTCCTTGGTCGTTATCTAACTTGGCTTTTACCGACTGCAGCATACAACTTTTTGGCTCTGCATGGACAACTTTTTCCTCCCTCCATTAACATGCGAGAAGTGCGTTGATGGCCGGAAAACCTCTTTGCTGTCATAATTAGCCCTTCGCTCGTCTATGCGCATAATAAAGAATAAAATAAAGGATGGCTCTTATAATGTATTCAAACGCCAACAGGTGTACATCAGACAACGCTACCAATAGATTTTCCCATCAACAAAATGTGTATTTTTACTTACATTTTACCAATTATATGGGAAATATTTGATCTAAATATGCATCGTATTCAAGATAAATATATTTGCCACGAATTTAATATCTCACATTGATTTTTAGGTTTTTTTAAGCTACTTTTTTACTTAAAAAGCAAATATTTAATTGAAATAAAAATGTTTTTTCTCATTTTTACCATAACATGAAGCCGAAAAAATACAAACTGTAATTTTAAAAAATATTTTACTGAGAATATTTCATGTTTTTTTGGAGAGATCCCTGCTGAGCGCCTTTAATTCTGTAAATTCTTTTGGGTAGACAAGACAAACCCATCCATGTCTATGCTTGAACAAAGGACTTGATCGATTTTCAAGTCTTTTCCAGCAAAAACTCAGCATTTAGGTGCCAGGGCCGCTTCCATCAAACAAATGCCAAAAGAAATAAAAAGCGAAATATAATTGTTTGTTGAGGATTTTTTGTGCCATATACTCTCACACACACACACACACACACATGTGTGTGTATCCCGCCCCCACCTATCCCCCGCTACATCCGTTTGTTGCTTTTATGCTTGTGTGTGTTTTTTGAGCAGAGTTTTTATGCGAATTTTATTACTTTTCAGTTTCAGTTAGGGCTTTGGCTGCCACCAAAGCAAGTTGTGGTCGGGGGGCATTTGAATGCTCTGCTAAAACCAACAACACAATACGTTGCCCCGTACGTATGTGCCAATGAAAATGGAAATAAATTTCCATTTGGCACAAGCTTTTATGCCGCTATGTATGCTACATCCATCTGAATCTGCTCCTCTTTCCAGGCTCCAGCGCTGCTATTGCCCCCACGCCGCCCACTACCACGACCACCACCATCTCGCCCTCGAATCTGCTGCCCTACTTCGACTTTGACGTGCCGCGCAACTTGACCGTAACCGTCGGCCAGACCGGCTTCCTCCACTGCCGCGTGGAGCGGCTGGGCGATAAGGACGTAAGTACACTGCAGCAACAAATAATGCTGAGCGAGAAGCTATCGTTAAAATACAGATTTTAAGATACATAATACCTACATATGTACATAAGCAATGTTTACATCAAGTCAAAGAGAATTAAGCATCGTTAAGACGCTTTTTTGTTGCTTTGTTTTCTTTGTTAATGGAACGGGCATTTATTATTATTTTATTACGAACGTTTTTGGCCATGTGGAGTATATACAATTCCTGCAAGAAACTCTCTTTATTTTCGTTCGGTGTATTTTTGCAATTTTTACAATCGATATTTGAGTTCTGCGGTGGATTTAGAGGCGCAAAATACCCTAGAATATTCTTCGATATTCTTTGCTAATCTTTATAGATCGAACGTTTCGCTTCACTTCTAAATAATCATGAATTGTGGATCTGAGTAGTATTTGCATACAAATGAAATAATTAACAAAACACTTTGAAAGACTTTTCACAATTTCAAGAGTTAATGGGCAAACGGGCAGGCAGGCAATAGGGGAATGGAAAAAGAGAGCATATGGAAACTGTGCCAGATACTCGTAGATGAAAATTCCGCCAGGGATTTGCAGGCACTCAATCATTCTGGCCGTGATTGCCTAAGCATTGGGGTCCACAGTCCGCAGTCCGCAGTCCGCAGGCAAATGATTGAAGGTCGCTGTGGGTTGTTAACCCTTCACAACGAGCACTGACGTTGCCAGGGCCTAATATGTCAACATGGGCAGCACGTTAGGTGGGCGTCCTGCCCGGTTCCGTGCTTAGCCAGGCTTAGCCCCTGGCCGTGGCCATACCAGGCGCCGGCTCACAGTGCTCCAAAGTGGTGACAGTGCGTCCAATCATTCAAAATTCAAACACTGAACGGAGGCTCCCTTGACTCCATCCGGCCCTCGAACCAGTACCAGTGTGCATTAGCCAACAGGACTCGTGCTGTTATTAGATGATGCCAGAGTGATAGAGAGGCAGATACGGAGAAGTACAGAGAGAGAGAGAGAGAGAGAGAGAGAGAGAGAGAGAGAGAGAGAGAGAGAGGGAGTGTGAGGGGGGAGAGAGGCTTAGACTAAATTACTGGGTGATTTGGAGGCTGCACTCGAGGTGGGAGAAAAATTGCCAAACAAGACAGGCGACAACTGAGCAACGTCCTGTGGGTGTTGCCACGGCACAGGCATGGGCGTGTCCCTGGCCTTAACGAGTTTCCCCCCAAGCACACACACACACAAACACACAAACACACACCGACGCACCGGCTAAAGGAAAATGACTAATTTATGAGCCATCAATCACGTGACTGCCTATGCCATCAGCCATTTTGTGGCAGCAGCACCAGCTTCTTCTGACTCCAGCCTCGTAGCCTCGTGGCTCGTGCTGCTATCAGCTTTAATTTCCTCGCCTTTATGGGGTGAAGGGGATGAAAGACAGGAAACGGAAGTTGTGCGGCTCGAAGGAAGCCGGCAAAAGCAAAGTGCAGGCACCGACACGCACAGCCACGAGCAGAAACCGGAAGAGCAACCAGAACAGCTGCATCATCAGGTCCGGACTTAATAGAAGTCCGCTCATTGGGAAAGTTCATTAAAAGCATTGAAACTAAATTAAACAAATGACACGCAAACACCGCCTTGCCACTTGCCACTCGCCACTTGCCACCTGCCACATTTCTCCTCTCCTTCTGTCTGGCTCTTGTCATTGCCGTTTTAGTTGCCGGTACCCTCGGCCTGCTTGGCCTTGCTCTCGCTCTGCCGGGCACTAGCGTCAGCAATCGATTCCACTGTGGCTGCAATAGCGGCAGCCAGCATGGCGCTCTCCATGCGCTTGCCCCACTGGCGGGCGGACTGGCCCTCGGGCTGCTCCTCCTCGCTAGATGTGGATGGCATAGAGATTCCGGCCACGTGCGTCTGCAGCTCGTGCTGATCGTGATGGGTAATCATGGAGGCGGAAAGCGAGCCAGAGTCCACCACCAAGCGCTGCAGCCGATTCGGGTTGGGAAAGGGTCGCCGGTTCTCCAGAATCAGTTTGATGTCCCTTGCAGACTGCCACCAGCTGGAGGACGAGGATGGGTGTATGTATGGTAGATATGTATGTATAGACGTGATGACGGATCTACTCACCGATACCAAGGCGTCAGTTGGGACTTGACGAGCATGAAAATATTGGCAGAATAGACTGTTATCTGTGGTAGGCAGAGGCACAAGGCAGTGGCAAAAGCCGATTAGAGGCTAGAGGATTAGAGGCTGGTAGCAAAGCGCTCTCACCGTCATGAACAAAAAGAAGAGCATCCAGGACTTTGTCCAGAGCTTGCTTATGGCCCAGGACTGGTTGTTCATGCCATAGTACTGGATGCCCACCAGCAGGGTGCCAATGATCCCAAAAGCCACCAGAGTGAGCAGCGAAAACATCTGGCAGTCCTCCTGCAGGGCCCGTCGGCTCATGGCACGCGAATACCAAATTCGCAGCGACTGCAGACAGGAGTACCTACATCATGTGGGAGTATGCCGATGCACAATTACAATCAGAAACAGAAACAGAAACAGAAAGAGAGTAGGAGTCAGAATCAGAGTCCCAGTAAACCACTGGCAAAGACAGGGCTCGCAATTAGCAGGGGGGGGGGGGGGGGGGGG